>NC_136271.1:69967018-70234518 GCF_964187855.1 Myxine glutinosa
CGAGTCTGGTATTTCACTCAGGCCGACTGGCACGGTCTGCAAGCAGCCATCAATCATCTGGACTGGTCTCCCATCTCTACTGCCTCTGACATCAATTCTTCCTGGGAATTCTTCCAAAGCAAACTGCTCTCTCTCATGCACAGATTTATCCCATCTCGTCTTCAGTTGTCTTACCCTTCCTCCCGTCCATGGTACACTGAATCTTGTGGTGAGGCAGTTGCCCTGAAACAACTTGCCTTTGCCTCTTGGAAGGCAAATCCAACTGAAGGCAATCTCAGTTCCTTCCACCAAGCTCGAAACAAGTGTGTGTCTACCCTCAGGAGTGCCAGGAAGCACTATCTCTCCACACTCAAGATTGAACTCTCAAACCTGTCTCCTTCCTCCAAATCCTGGTGGCGTCTGGTCAAATCCGTTTCTGGTGTTTGTTCCCCTTCCATTCCCTCCCTTACCTCAAATGGCTATACAGTTGACACCGCACGTGACAAAGCCGAATGCCTCAACTCTGTGTTTGCCTCAAAATCTTGTGTCCCAAACCCATCTCTCTCGGTTCCCACCTTTCCCAGTCGAACCCAACTGCTCCTGGACTCTGTGTCCTTCTCTCCTGACAAGGTGGAGAAGTTTTTATCAAACCTCGACTCTGATTCTGCAACTGGACCAGACGGCATCAGCCTGTTATTTTCACCCTCTCTTTTGCTCAAGGTCATCTGCCAGCATCTTGGAAATCAGCAAACATTACCACTTTACACAAAAAAAGGTGCAAAAACAGATCCTTGCAACGACAGACCAATCAGCCTGCTTCCAATTATCTGATAATTATCAGATTATCAATTAGCTGATAATTATCAGCAAAGTCATGGAATTCCATCATTGCTTCGGATATCAAATCCTTCCTCTTCTCCAATGGCTTGATCTCTGATCATCAATTTGGATTCAGACCAGGTCATTCTACTCTGGACATGTTGCTTCTGCTGTCTCAACAATGGATGGAGGTCCTCAATGCCAAACAGGAAATCAGAGCTGTCTCACTTGACATATCACGTGCCTTCGATACGGTCTGGCACCCACCTCTGCTCACCAAACTCTCCTCCTATGGTATCCATGGAAATCTCCACTCATGGCTTGCGGACTTCCTCTCTGGTCATAGGCAACGTGTGGCCCTGAATGGATTTCTCTCATCTCCCCTTCCTGTTCTGGCTGGAGTTCCCCAAGGTAGTGTTCTGGGCCCTGTGCTATTTCTGGTCTTAATCAATGATCTCTCCGACTCTCTGGAAAATCCTCTCTATCTCTTTGCTGATGACTCCACTATCTGCCGCTCCATTCCTCATCCCTCAGATCGGCAGTCTGCAGCCTCCTCACTCTCTGCAGACCTGGACAAAATCATAGACTGGTCAAACAGGTGGAACATGTCTTTCAATCCTGACAAATCTCACACTCCTACAATGTCTCTCCGAAAGGACCGACTGGAAAACCCTCCTATCTACTTTCTCAACAATCCTCTCTGAGAAGTTCTGTCGCTCAAGCTTTTGGGTCTCACTATCTGCCATGATCTTTCTTGGGAAAACCACATTTCCAAGCTGGCCTCCAAAGCCAGTCGCCGACTGGGCATCCTCCGTCGTGCGAAGTCCTTCCTTGGCACACCTGAGCTCCTCACCACATACAAGGCTTTCATCCGCAGCTCAATGGAATACTGTTCCCCCCCTCTGGGCTGGTGCTCCTGCCTCACACCTAGCTCGGCTTCACGCTGTTGAGGCCAAAGCTTTCAGAATCATTGGAATCTCCTGCGACGAAGTTAACTCCGAGGGCCTTTCACTCACTTACCGCAGGCAGGTTGGTGGTCTTTCTGTCTTCTACCGACTCCTCTCCGGCCTTGCTCCCCCAGCTCTATCTGTGCTATGTCCCCCCAATATTCCTTCAGGTCGCACAAGATCTGCCTGCAACCCTCTTATGGTTAAACTGCCAAAATCTAGGCTCTCTGCTCACCATCACTCTTTCATTCCCCTTTTCTCCCGCCTCTAGAACAAACTCCCCCACTCCCTTCAATCCCACTCCTCCCTCCAGGTCTTTAAAACAGCTGTTCACCACCATCTCTTATCTTCCCCCATCCAAAACCTTGATCTTTTCTACCCCCGCTAATTCACCCCAGAGTCCTTGCAGTGTTCATATGTTTTATACCTCTCCCACCTCCCCCCAAGTCCTCCCGATGTCCCTGCTCTCAAATGTTGTGTTTGTGTCCTTCTCCCTCTCCCCCCATCTTGTCTGCCGCTCCCCTTGTTTTTTGTGTTTTGTGTGTCGGTTTGACTTTTTGTGTGATTAATGTTAGCTCTTTCACAAGTCTCGATCTTGTATACAAAAAAAAAAAGAAAAAAAAAAAAGGTCAAGCCCAGCCAGGTGGAATCAAACTCCCACATACTGAGCACACAAGGTTCAGCAGTGACGTCCAATACTCACCCTCAATATTCTCATCGGATTTGTGTGAAAATCAGAAGGACGGACAACAACCCACAGGTGATCAGGTAAATACAGGAACATCAGTATGAAACCACATAACAAATCATTTTAAAACCCAGCAAACATTCCTGCATCCCAGTCTGAAAAAACGAGTACGGCATATTGTTGATCAGGTAAAGCCTTGTTGTATCACAATCACTGGAGCGCTTTGATTCCCATATTCCATAGATGTAACTGCAGAAATTTCAACACCTTGGGAATAAGTGGAGACCTGTCCAAGATTCATCGGCGGCATGGAAACGTTAACATCCCGTCGCGAGTGGCTCCGACACATTCTCAGAGATACTGCATCCTCTACCTCAAAACAATGGCACGTTGTGCAGGTGTCATGACAACTTGTTATTGGACTTTCGGAATGACCAAAGTGAACGATTATATTGAAAATAAACAGTTGAAAGAACAACAGCCTGTCCGCGTCCGTTTGTATTCAGACGTCTTCTCGTAACAGCTCAAAACGACAAAAACTGTTTTTAAACTAGAACGGCACTCAGTAGAGTATACCTCTGCCAGGTGAGCAGTTTACGTTTGGTATCCCAGTGTAGCCCAGGAAAATCACAATACAGAATCACATTTAATCAAAATCATCCGTCCACAACTTTTTGAGATATCCTGCTTTGTGTCGTTTTTGGTACTTTAAACTGAGCCTGAGGTACCGCGAGCCTGAGGAGAATTAACTGTACCGCGAGCCTGAGGAGAATTAACTGTACCGCGAGCCTGAGGAGAATTAACTGTACCGCGAGTCTGAGGAGAGGAGCTCATGTTTTTGGTGAGAACTGGTATTCTGAGGAGATTGGTCTTCCTAAGAAGGAGAGCTTTAAGGAGGTCATCCTGCCTGCCTGCTTTGGCCTTGGTGTTATCATCCTCCACCATTGTATGTTTATGGTCCTGTTCGTCTCCTCATCATCTCTTCGTCGTCCTGCTCATCTCATCGCCTGCTCCGTGCCCATCCTCTCATCGCCTGCTCCGTGCCCATCCTCTCAACCGCTGCCACCAGAGATAAGTCGCCATTTTGTGTCCCTCGCCCCGTCTGTGCTTGTGACTTGACGCCTTAGTTTTTATCGGATTATTTTACTTTATTGTATACAGTTATTATTGATTTCATGCTCCGTTTATTTGTTCTGGATTAAACCCGTTTGGTTTTATTCAAAGCTTTATCCCGGCGTGTACCCTGGTTAGAATAGGTACACCGTATCCCTGCATGTCGTAAGAGGCGACGAAGAGGGTTGGCGTCAGGAAGGGCATCCGGCCATAAAAACATTGCCTCAAAAAGAGAACCATGACAATTACAACTACAATGGGCAGGGTACAGCCCGAAGTGGAGATCGGTTTCTGAGGTTTGGGACATGGCATGTAGGACTAGGGACAATGACGTAGATCAGGAGAAGTTGTGGAAGTATTGATCAGAAGAAGAGTGGACATATGTTGTGTGCAAGAGACGAGATGGAAGGGAAGTGGTGTGAGAATGGTGAAGGGTAGGCAGGGACAGAAATACAAGTTTATGTGGCAAGGGTGCCTGGAGGGTATGAATGGTGTTGGTGTCCTGTTTTCTGAGGAGTTTGTAGACAGTTTGGTGAGTGTGACTAGAGTGAGTGATAGGTTGATGATGGTGAAAATGATGATTGGAAAGCTCTTGGTGAACTTCATCTCGGGATATGCTCCGCAGGTTGGTCGGAGCGATGAAGAGAAGGACAAGTTCTGGTGTGCGATAGAGAAGCTGATGGAAAACGTGAAAGATGAGGAAGTTGTTGTGGTAGGAGGAGACCTAACTGGACATGTGGGAAGGAGTATGGACGTTTTGAGGGAGTTCATGGGGGTTACGGATATGGTGTGAGAAATGGAGAAGGTGAAAGGATTTTGGAGTTTGCTGATGGAGCTGATTTGTTGATTTGTAATACTCAGTTCCAGAAAGAGGATAATAAGCTTGTTACCTACACGTCAGGTGGGTCGACGACAACCGTTGACTACCTGATGGTGCGTAGGCGAGATAGGGGGCACCTCCGGGACACAAAGGTGATCCCGGGGGAGGAGGCTGTTTCACAGCACCACTTGGTTGTCTGCGACATAAGGGTGAAAGGTGCGAGGAGAGCTCGGCGGGTGAAGTACCAACCGAGAATGAAGGTGTGGAGGTTGAAAGAGGTGACAGTAAGGGAGGCATTAAAAGAGAGGCTGAGTCGGGTAGAGGATGATGTGGTTGAGCTTGAACGTGTTTGGATGTCAATGAAAGATAGTCTGTTGGGAGCCGTTGGTGAGGTATGTGGATGGACAAAAGTACCACCGAGGCACTCGGAAACATGGTGGTGAGATGATTAAGTTGGAAAGAGGATTGACGAGAAGAGGAAGAAGTTCAAGGAGTGGCAGAAGGCGAAGGGTACGGGAGCAGAAAAAGCAGAGCATGAAAGTTACAAGGCAGCCAAAAAGGCTGCAAAGAAAGAGGTAGCAAAGGTGCAGGAGGCATGCAGGAAAATGTTCGGAGAACGCTTGGATTCGGAAGAGGGTCAGAGAGCAGTATTCAGGATTGCAAAGCAGAGAGCGAAAGAGAGGTGTGATGTGATGGGGGTGAGTTGCTTGAAGGATGAAGTGGGACAAATCGTTGTGGACCCAGATGGAATTAAAGGAAGATGGAAAAGATATATGGAAATGCTGTTGAATACAGAGAATGAATGGGATGGCAACATAGAGAGTAACCCAGTTTTAGGACTGGCAGAGAAGATGACTGAGAAGGAAGTTGAGGAAGCGATAAAAGCAATGAAGAGTAGAAAAGCGGGAGGGCCGACGGGAGTTGTGGGAGATATGTTGAAGGCAGCAGGAAGTTGGGGTGTGAAGAGAATGACAGAGATCTGTAATCTGGTGGTCAAAGAAGGCCGCATTCCAGTGGCTTGGGAACTGAGTACCCTCGTCCTTCTCTACAAGGGGAAAGGTGACCCTCTGGAGTGTGGCACGTACCGAGCGATAAAGTTATTGGAGCATGGAATGAAAGTATTGGAAAGGGTGTTGGAGAGGAGGATAAGGAAGAAGGTGAAGATCGACGAAATGCAGTTTAGATTTATGCCAGGAAGAGGAACGACAGACGCGCTCTTTATTGTGAGGCAGTTGCAGGAGAAGTACATGGAGAAGAGGAAGAAGTTGTTTCTTGGGTTTGTTGATCTGGAGAAAGCATTCGATAGGGTTCCACACGAAGTATTGACATGGGCATTGAGGAAGTTAGGAGTGGAGGAATGGTTGATCAGAGTAGTGATGGCAATGTACAAAAGAGCGCGCACAGCTGTAAGGACGAAGGACGGGAACAGTGGTGAGTTTGAGGTGAAGGTGGGAGTGCATCAGGAGTCGGTACTAAGTCCACTACTATTTGAAGCTGTGATGGAGGTGCTGACTCAGAACGTAAAGGACGATTTACCGTGGGAGTTGTTGTATGCAGATGATCTGGTGTTGATTGCGGAAAGTATGGATGGACTGAAGGAAAAGATGAACAAGTGGAAGGAATGTATGGAGACAAAAGGTCTGACGGTGAATATAGGAAAGACGAAGGTGATGGCAAGTGGTAAAGCATGTGGTGAGGTGGAAAGAACTGGGAAGTAGCCATGTGCTGTGTGCAGGAAGGGTGTCGGAGTGAACTCCATTCAATGTACAATGTGTGCTGAGTGGGTTTTTTTTTTTTTTTTTTTTTTTTTTTTTTTGTATACAAGATCGAGGCTCGTGAAAGAGCGAAAATTAATCACACAGAAAGACAAACAGACACATAAAACAAATAACATCGGGAGCGGTAGACAAGATGGGGAGAGAGGGGGAAGGACACAAACACAACATTTGAGAGCAGGGACCGAGAGACATGGAGACATCGAGAGATCTGTGGGAGGGAGAGGGCTTTGGGGGGGAGGCATGTGAAGGGGGGAGGCATGTGAAGGGGGGGAGGCATGTGAAGGGGGGGAGGCATGTGAAGGGGGGGGGGTGGTGGGAGAGGTATAAACATATGGACACTGCCTGGATTTCCAGGAAATAAGTTGGAATTTCAAACAAGGTGGATCTGGGGTTGAATTAGTGGGGGTAGAAAAGATCAAGGTTATGGATGGGGGAAGATAAGAGATGGTGGTGAACAGCTGTTTTAAAGACCTGGAGGGAGGAGAGGGATTGAAGGGAGTGTGGGAGTTTGTTCTACAGGCGGGAGAAAAGAGGAATGAAAGAGTGAAGGAGAGCAGAGAGCCGAGATTTCGGCAGTTTAACCATCAGAGGGTTGCTGGCAGATCTTGTGCGACCTGTAGGAATATTTGGGGGACAGAGCACGGAGAGAGCTGGGGTCTGGTTCATCAAAAATGTAGTGGTCTGAGAGGGTCATTAACCAGTGTGGCAGCTGCATTCAAATGTAAGGTGTTCACAGAGGGAGCTGCGGATGGAGGAAATGTTGAGTTGGATCTTGGAGACGGCGTGAAGCTGGAAGGTGTGAAAACATTTTGCTACCTCGGAGACATGCTGAATGGAGAAGGTGGATCAGACTCGGCAACGGTTGCTAAAGTGAGATGTGCATGGAAGAAGTTTCGGGAACTGAGTGGCGTGCTGATGAGGAGGGGAGTGTCATTGAAGGTGAAGGGAAAGGTGTATGCTGCACGTGTGAGAAGTGTTATGATTTATGGGAGCGAGACATGGGTAATGAACGTAGATTAGCAACGAAGGCTGGAAAGGGTGGAAATGTGAATGGTTCGGTGGATGTGCGGAGTATCGTTGAGAGAGAGAGGAAGACAAATGATGAATTGCGAAAGATGATGGGAATAGAGCCTGTGATTGATGCTGTGAAGAGGAACAGGTTGAGATGGTTTGGTCATGTGTTGAGGAAGGATGAAAGTGACTGGTTGAGAAGAGTGATGGAAATGAATATAGAAGGAAGTAGAGGACGGGGAAGACCGAGAAAGACTTGGCTAAAGATGGTGGAAGAAGAAATGCGGGCAAGGGGGTTAACAAGGAGAGATGCAGAAAATAGGGCAAAATGGAGAAGTTCGTCATGGGGACCGCAAGGCTAACCCCCGCTCTAGCAGGGAAAATGGCCTTAAAATGCATGTTGTTGTTGTGTTTGTTTGTCGTTTTTGGCCCGATCTCCCAATGGTGACGAATCGCTTAAATTTTTTGACTAGCCGGATCCGGATTTAGATCTTCACCAAAATCTAATCATTTCGTCATTGTCACATATGCTACATCTCTGCCAAATTTCGTCCGAATCCGTCCACAACTTTTTCAGATATCTTGTTCACAAATAAACAAACAGACAAACAGACAGGGGTGAAAACATAACCTCCATCCACCTTTGGTGGCGGAGGTAAAAATACAAACACACACAACAACAGGCATTTAAACGCCATTTTCCCTGCTAGAGCGGGGGTTAGCCTTGCGGGCCCCATGACAATCTTCTCCATTTGCGCTATTTTCTACATCTCCCCTTGTTAAGCCCATTGCCCGCATTTCTTCTTCCACCACCTTTAGCCAAGTCTTTTTCGATCTTCCCCATCCTCTACTTCCTTCTACATTCATTTTCATCACTCTTCTCAACCAGTCACTTTCATCCTTCCTCAACACATAACCAAACCATCTCAACCTGTTTCTCTTCACAGCATCCATCACAGGCTCTATTCCAAAGGATTGGCCCACATCTTTCGCAATTCATCATTTGTCTTCCTCTTTCTCAACGATACTCCACAAATCCACCGAACCATTCGCATTTCCACCCTTTCAGCCTTCGTTGCTGCTCTACATTCATTACCCATGTCTTGCTCCCATAAATCATAACACTTCTCACACATGCAGCATACACCTTTCCCTTCAGCTTCAACGATACTCCCCTCCTCATCAGCACGCCACTCAGTTCCCGAAACTTCTTCCATGCACATCTCACTCTAGCAACCGTTGCCGAGTCTTATCCACCTTCTCCATTCAGTATGTCTCCTAGGTAGCAAAATGTTTTTACACCTTCCATCTTCACGCCATCTCTAAGATCCAACTCAACATTTCCTCCATCTGCAGCTTCCTCTGTGCACACCTTACACTTGAATGTAGCTGCCACACTGGTTAATGACCCTCTCAGACCACTACATTTTCGATGAACCCACTCAGCGCACATTGTACATTGAATGGAGTTCACTCCGACACCCTTCCTGCACACAGCAGACTGCCACTTCCCAGTTCTTTCCACCTCACCACATGCTTTAGACCCCCTTTACACAGGGCTGCGACCTTTGTGCCACCTTTGAACGACCAAAAAATGGCCAGGACGCTCAATGGTCGCCGAAACCCAGAAAATCCTGTTTCCATGTAACTGCTCCAGCGATCCTTGTGCCTCGCTTGAACCACCAAAAATGAAATTTTCAGGCATTTTCATGGCGATCTACGAGCGACCTGTGTGTCCACTGCGCCACCTGCCTGCTTCCCCTGTGCAACCTGCGGCAACCAACGCGATTAGAAGCTACATAGGCGACCCCTGAGCAATGTTTGGGCAACTATTGAGGCTCCTCTGTGCCATCATCGGCGACCAACGGCAACTAACGGCGACCACTGGGCGACCATTCAGCCATGCTTCTGCCTCCTAGGTGACCCTTGAGCATTGTTTGGGCGACACCTGGCGACTGCTGGGCAACCTGGAGTGCCTGGGTATATAATATGCCCTGATTCTGGCGCTTTTCCATCAGTTTCATCCTAGCTGCCAAAGTGAGAACATCTCCAGAAGATAAAGATTTTGGGATGAACAACCAACTCCTCTTGCATACTGCCATCTTACAAGGTCACCAAGCACTGCTGGTGAACCAGATGGCCATTGCTGTCCTTAGAAGAAGGATGAACAGGCACAGAAGAAGGAGACCACGAACCTGGTGGGTCCGCTCCTGGCTGACACAACAGAGAAGGTTACAATTCGGGGACTACAGCCAACTGATGCAAGAACTGCGGCTAGAAGATGAAGGGTCCTTCTACAATTACTTTCGAATGGAGCCAGCGATGTTCGATGAACTCCTCCAAAGGGTTGGCCCAAGAATTACGAAACAAAATACCAATTGGAGATCAAGTTTGGATGGAGCATGCGCTCCACCATCAGGTCCACCACCTTGGCCAGCAGGGACTTCTTCTTGGCGATCACCATGGCCAGCAGGACCTTCTTCTTCAGTAGTCCTGGCACCTCTGCGGTTCTTTGCCCTTGGTCTTGTGCACTTCTTGGGAGGCATGATGTCTTGTGCCTGTTGAGTCTGGAGACTTTCTTGAGTCGAGTTGTTCACCATTCACTGCAAACACAATGAACCACTGCAGGTACCAGCCCTCTATTTATAGGCAGGCTGAGGAGGCACTACAGGTGGCTCAAAGGAGGCAGAAGAGAGGAAAAAGCTTTGCCATGGTGGCTCAAGGGTTGCCGTGGTCGCCGAATGGAGGCACAGCGGTCGCCACAGTCATCGTTCAATGCACGCTATTGGTCGCCCAAAGGAGGCACAAGGGAGGCACAAGGGAGGCAGAAGCATCGCCCAGATTGACAGGAAAATTTGCAGCAGAACGCATCTATTACCTGGCGACCATTGGGCGACCACTGTTTTTTTTTTTTGTTTTTTTTTTTTGTATACAAGATCGAGGCTCGTGAAAGAGCGAACATTAATCACACAGAAAGACAAACCGACACATAAAACATATAACATCGGGAGCGGTAGACAAGATGGGGAGAGAGGGGGAAGGACACAAACACAACATTTGAGAGCAGGGACCGAGAGACATGGAGACATCGAGAGATCTGAGAGAGGGCGAGGGCTTTGGGGGGGGGGGGCGTGGGAAGGGGGCAGTGGGAGAGGTATAAAACATATGGACACTGCCAGGACTTCCAGGAAAGAAGTTGGAATTTCAAACAAGGTGGATCTGGGGTGAATTAGCGGGGGTAGAAAAGATCAAGGTTTTGGATGGGGGAAGATAAGAGATGGTGGTGAACAGCTGTTTTAAAGACCTGGAGGGAGGAGTGGGATTGAAGGGAGTGAGGGAGTTTGTTCCAGAGGCGGGAGAAAAGAGGAATGAAAGAGTGAAGGTGAGCGGAGAGCCGAGATTTCGGCAGTTTAACCATCAGAGGGTTGCTGGCAGATCTTTTGCGACCTGTAGGAATATTTGGGGGACAGAGCACAGAGAGAGCTGGGGGTGCAAGGCCGGAGAGGAGTCGGTAGAAGACAGAAAGACCACCTACCTGCCTGCGGTGAGTGAGTGAAAGGCCCTCAGAGATAGCTTCATCGCGGGAGATTCCAATAATTCTGAAAGCTTTGGTTTCAACAGCGTGAAGCCGAGCTAGGTGTGAGGCAGGAGCACCGGCCCATAGGGGAGAACAGTATTCCATTGAGCTGCGGATGAAAGCCTTGTATGTGGTGAGGAGCTCAGGTGTGCCGAGGAAGGACTTCGCACGACGGAGGATGCCCAGTCGGCGACTGGCTTTGGAGGCCAGCTTGGAAATGTGGTTTTCCCAAGAAAGATCATGGCAGATAGTGAGACCCAAAATCTTGAGCGACAGAACTTCTTGGAGAGGATTGTTGAGAAAGTAGATGGGAGGGTTGTCCAGTCGATCTTTTCGGAGAGACATAGTAAGAGTGTGAGATTTGTCAGGATTGAAAGACATGTTCCACTTGTTTGACCAGTCTGTGATTTTGTCCAGGTCTTCAGAGAGTGAGGAGGCAGCAGACTGCCGATCTGAGGGAAGAGGAATGGAGCGGCAGAGAGTGGAGCCATCAGCAAAGAGATAGAGAGGATTTTCGAGAGAGTCAGAGAGATCATTGATGAAGACCAGAAAAAGCACGGGGCCCAGAACACTGCCTTGGGGAACTCCAGCCTGAACAGGAAGAGGAGATGAGAGAAACCCATTCAGGGCCACACGTTGACGACGACTAGAGAGGAAGTCCGCCAGCCATGCGTGGAGATTTCCATGGATACCAAAGGAGGAGAGTTTGGTGAGCAGAGCGGGGTGCCAGACCGTGTCGAAGGCACGTGATATGTCGAGGGAGACAGCTCTAATTTCCTGTTTGGCATTGAGGACCTCCATCCATTGCTGAGACAGCAGAAGCAGCATGTCCAGAGTAGAGTGACCTGGTCTGAAACCAAATTGATGATCAGAGATCAAGCCATTGGAGAAGAGGAAAGATTTCATATCCGAAGCAATGATGGATTCCATGACTTTGCTGATAATTGGGAGAAGGCTGATTGGTCTGTAGTTGCTAGGATCTGTTTTTGCACCTTTTTTGTGCAAAGCGGTGATGTTGGCTGATTTCCAAGCAGATGGCAGTTGACCTTGAGCAAAAGAGAGGGTGAAGAGAACAGAGAGAGGGTGAGATAGAGCAGCAGAGCAGGATTTTAGGACCCGTGGGCTGATGCCGTCGGGTCTAGTTGCAGAATCAGAGTCGAGGGTTGACAGAAACTTTTCCACCTTGTCAGGAGGAAAGGACACGGAGTCCAGGAGCAGCAGGGTACGACTGGGTATGGTGGGTACAGAGAGGGATGGGTTTGGGACACAAGATTTAGAGGCAAACACAGAGTTGAGGCATTCAGCTTTTTCACGTGCGGAGTCAGCTGTGTAGCCGTTTGAGGTAAGGGAGGGGATGGAGGGGGAACAAACACCAGAAACGGATTTGACCAGACGCCACCAAGATTTGGAAGAGGGAGACAGATAAGAGAGTTCGGTCTTGAGAACGGAGAGATATTGTTTCCTGGCTCTCCTGAGGGTGGACACACACTTGTTTCGGGCTTTGTGAAAGGAAATGAGATTTCCTTCCGTTGGATTTGCTTTCCAGGAGACGAAGGCAAGTTGTTTCTGGGCAACAGCCTCACCACAAGATTCCGTGTACCATGGACGGGAGGAAGGGTATGACAACTGAAGACGAGATGGGATAAATCTGTGCATGAGAGAGAGCAATTTACTTTGGAAGAATTCCCAGGATGAGTTGATGTCAGAGGTGGTAGAGATGGGAGACCAGTCCAGATGATTGATGGCTGCTTGAAGACCGTGCCAGTTGGCCTGAGTGAAATGCCAGACTCGTCGACGCTGAGCAGGCTCCCTGAGGATGGTCAGAGAGATGTCCACTTTAACAAGGACATGATCAGATGATCCGATCGAAGCAGATGAAGAGCAGCAGACATTTTCAGGGAAGTTAGTCATAACCAAGTCCAGAAGAGAAGATGTTCCGTTGACTGAGATCCGGGTCGGGAAATTGACAGATTGTGTCAGTCCCAGTGAGTCGCAGAAGTCCTTTGCTGAGGAGCCATGGCTGGTGAGAGAGGTACCCACACCCAGCCAACTGGCATGATGACAGTTGAAATCACCACATATGAGGAAGAGAGAGTTGGGATGAGTAGATAGAAGTTGGTCCATATCATCAGACAGCGAGATGTAGATGGAGTCATCACTGTTTGGTGGACGGTACAACACACATATGAACAAGAGGTGGGAGCGAAGGGGAAGCTGTAGCCAGAGGTATTCCTGGGGGTGAGGTGGAGAGAGTGCAGTGCAGGGCGAGTGAGGAAGAGAGTTTTTGATAAAGATAGCAACCCCGCCTCCAGGACGAGGCTCAGGTCTATCATACCGGAGGAGGGAGTAGCCCGGGAGAGATACTATGGAATCAGAGACATCATAAAGGAGGAAAGTTTCTGTTAAGCAGATCACGTCTGGTTTGACAGAAGCAACCTGTATGGAGAGATCAGTTAAGTTTGAACGAAGGCCCCGGATGTTTGAGGTCCATACCGTTAATGAAGAGGAAGGGGGAGCATCAGATACAGAACAGGGGGGAGGAGGGGTAGGGTAAGATGTGGAAGAGGTGGAAGAGGTAGGGAGAGCTGTTGAAGGTGTGTCAGAGATTTCAGAATAGCTCGGAGAAAGGGAAGGATGGGGCGGACAAAAGGTTTGATGGTGATTGGGTGAGCCACAATGAGGTGTTATTTGAGGAGGGGGAAGAGCGAGGCAGAAGGTTGGGGGAGATGGAGGTGAGAGTTTGAAGGGGGAAGAAGCGGGGAGGACGCTTTGAGGAGGGGGAGTGAGAGGGGGGAAATTGAGAAGCAATGAGGGTGGGGAGATTTGAAGGGGAGGGGTGAGGGGGGAGTTTGGGAGGGAAGGGACAAGGGGAGGGATTTGAAAGGGATGGGATATGGGGGAGATTTGGAGGGGAGGGGTGAGGCAGGAGTCTAGGAGGGGAGGGGCGAGGGGGCGTCTTGGCGGGGAGGGGTGAGGGGGTAGTTTAGGAGGGAGGGGGCAAGGGGGGAGATTTGAAAGGGATGGGTGATGGGGAAGATTTGGAGGGGAGGGGTGATGGGGAAGATTTGGAGGGGAGGGGTTATGGGGAAGATTTGGAGGGGAGGGGTGAGATTGGATTTTTGAAAGTGTACGATTTATGGGAAACGAACATTTATTGCAAAATGAGTTTCTTGTGACCTTCGAGTTAAAAATACGTTTAAGGACGCTGGATGGAGGATGGAGTGCAGGAGAGTTTAGGGAATGTAGAAAAAAGGCACTATAGGAGATGGATATTTTTTTTGGGATGAATTGATTTGGTGAGCAAGTCGAAAGCAGCCTTTTAAAGAAGAAGAAGAAAAAGGTGTTATAAAATATGACGGAATACATAACTTGAGGGGAAAGTGTAAACATTGAAGGTTAATGAGTGAAAACTATCTGGGGAAATGGGGGAGAAACACGTGGTCGAAGAACGAACGAACGAATAAGAATGAATAAACGAATGAGAACAGAGAAGGAAATGTTTTTTTTTTTTGTTTTTTTTTTGAGTTGAGATTTACACAAGGAAGTAGGCTATGGGTGAAAAGACTGGGAATACAGAGAACGAAAGTTATTGGATCACAAACGACGGACCGCTGAGAGAAAAACAAAGCCTCAAGGTTGTACAGTGCACACTGTACAAGGCCTCAAGACACGACACGAATTAACACGATTTTCAATACAGGTATGAAAGATTTGCACCGAAAAATCTTCGTCGGGACACAATATACGTACAACACCATAAATAAATACAGTTTTAACGAAAATACAAATGGGAACAATCACTTAACTTCGATTTCAAATCGTTCGCGACGCGGCAAAGGCCTTGCTCGCGACACGGCAAACAGACGATCAATTTATCAACAGACGATCAGTGCCTCCATTCTGCAACCACGGCAATGCTTGTGCCTCCCTTCTGCCTATTTTGAGCCACCTTTGAGAAACCAACCTCCTCGGCGACCTTTGTGCGACTGTTTTGAACATGTTCAAAAATTTACGGCGACCATGGCGATGTCTGACCCTCCTGTGAACCACCTTTGAACGACCGAGGAAACCATTCTGCTTCCTTTGAGCCTCCAACGGCGACCTGGCAAATTTTATGGTCGCACAAGTGAGGCACAAAGGTCGCCATCCTGTGTAAAGGCCCCCTTACCACTTGCCATCACCTTCGTCTTTCCGATATTCACCTTCAGACCTTTTGCCTCCATACATTCCTTCCACTTATTCATCTTCTCCTTCAGTCCATCCATCCTCTGGCGGGGGTAAAAATACAAAATGAAAATTGATGATTTTATACAACCTTGGCCTTTGACCTTTAATCTAATAAAAACAAAACAATGAGTTTCTAGCTTTTGATTGGTGAACCAATTCTGTGACCCAATATGCAAATTCTTAAAATTTCAGGTCAATCAGATGAAAATTGACGATTTTATGTGACACTGACCTTTGACCGATTTCTTTTTTTTATACTTGGACCTTTTCACCTTTTGACCAAATTATTAATTTGCCTTCTCCATATTCTCATCATAAAGCTTCGTTGAAAATTTGATGACAAAACTCAAATTGTAAATTTAGATTTCAGGTCAATTTAATGAAAATTGATGATTTTAGGTGACGCTGACCTTTAACCTATTTTTTTTATATACTTGGACCTTTTCACCTTTTGACCAAATGATTGATTTGTATTGTCTTTACTCTCATAATATTGCTTTGTTGAAAAAGTGACGATAAAACTCAAATGGTAAATTTATATTTCAGGTCAATTGAATGAAAAATGATGATTTTGGGTGATGCTGACCATTAACCTTTTGACCTTTTGACAAAATAATTGATTTGTATTGCATGTATTCTCATAATATTGCTTTGTTGAAAAAGTGACGACAAAGCTCAAATGGTAAATTGAAATTTCAGGTCAATTGGGTGAAAATTGATGATTTTATGTGATGCTGACCTTTGACCTTTTGACCATTTCACAAAATTAATAATAATTATTAATTTTGTCTTGTCCGTATTATTATAATAAAGCCCTTTTCAAGAGAATTGAGACAATTGAAGTGAGATGTTGAAGCAAGGTGTGTGAAGTCATTGCAGTGTTCCGTTAAGTAGAGCCTCAAACCTGGATGATGGTTTTGTCTTTCTTTTTTTTCAATCTGAGTTCTTCTCACCGATGAAAGGTTTGCGCACAGGCGAGTAGCTGCCAAAGCCCATAACGCATCAATCTTAGTGCATTGTTAACGTTGAAAGCAGAGTGTCTTGTTCATTTTGTTGAAGCTTTTAGTGTTTGGGCCACTGCGACATAGCGGTCACAGTCATAACACGTCTCACGTGTCCGCGGATGTGATGCTTTGCGACCTTCTTGAAATGGAAAATAGTCGTTTTGCAAAAGTTGCTATTCCAGGAAGATCAGAAAAGCCATATTTGATGCTCTGTATTCTGCTCAAAGAGGATGGTGAACAGCAGATGTATTTGTGAAAAATGAACCAGTTACTGTAGATATGACAACGATCGTACATCAACTGCACTCTTCTCCGACCCCACAATCATCTTCAGTGACAAGCTGCTTAAAGGGATATGGTCACGAGAGATTCTTGGCCTTAACATTAGTAATGAACTGTCCATAGGCCAGTTTTGAGGCAGGCCTTAAAATGCAGACGCCATCTTGGCATCCTCCAGGTTTCATTTTGCTTGGTGTTTTGTTTGATGTGCTTCAATTCCTCACAGCCTTAAAGCAAACCTCATCTATATAAATTATATAACTAGCAGGGGTTCCTCCCCGATTGTGACTACCACTTTGCTCGTAGTGGGGAGGATTGCGTGCTCCTGTGACCCTTTGGGCTATACTGGCGGGAGCTTTACTCCTGGTAGGTCTTACTTAGCAGGGCAGGTCAACGGGTAGGAGCCAGACTGAGTAGTCACACATTTTTGGGGGGTTTGGAAAAAAAAATTCTGCCTGGTCTAGTCGCCCCCGGCGGGTGTTTGGAAATGGACTTTCTGCCCTGCTAAACCCGACCATGTCCAGGTCCAGGGAAGCTTTCTCTCCACAGGTTCCTTACCGGCAAAAGATAAAGCTTTCTCTCCACAAGTTTCTTACCGGCACAAGAGACAGCTTTCTCTCAGCAAGTTCTTTACCGGCATGAGAGACAGACAGAAACCCCGGCGGGTTTAGCAGGGCTAAAACAAGACCTGTCAAAGGGTGGAGGAGCTCCCTGTGAGCCAACTGCCAACCATATCCGGTGCCCAAATGTGTCTGCGGACGTCCTCCTGCAGTCGGGTTACCTATTTCTAGGAGGTTGGTGGCACGATTTGCACTCCAGCCACCATAAAAACATGTCATTCCACAACACACACAACTTTAAAAAAACCTGTGCAGCTGCCCTTCGCAGGGCAGCTCAGCGAATTACGGGATTGAGGCAAAGCCTTCAGAACCCCCTTTCTTTGATGATAATAATAGGAGGAAAAGCACAGGGTAACTTTCCTGTGTTGGGTTGTGGAGGTGTGTGTCGGGGTGTTGCTGAGGCATCGTCCACCAGACGATGGTCTCCTTGGGTTAACCTGAGGTGGTCCCTTCGGGTGGGTGCCTAGAACTTTCTTACTCTAAGAGAGGATTATCACCTGTGTCTGCTATCTTCTGAGCACCAGCGTTTGAACATCAGTGTTGCAGCACTTTCTGAGGTTCGGAAGGCGGATAGTGGTGAGATCATGGTGGGTGGTTACACCTACTACTGGTTTGGCCGCTTTGACGGTTACCATGTCCAGGGAATTGCTATAGCTGTGTCTAATAAGCTGACTCTTATGATAGTCGAGGTAACACTGGTCAACACGCGTATTATGAGACTGAGTATTCGTCACTCTTTGGGTGTCATTTCCCTGGTCTCTGTCTATGCTCCAACTGAGGAAAGTGATTGTTGAAGATTGCGCTACGCCACGCTCGAGTCTGTGGTTGAGCAGTGCCCCAGGAGAGATACTCTTCAACTCTTGGGGGATTTCAATGCATCAACTGGCACTGATAGGGATGGTTATGAGGAATGTGTGGATCTGGGATCATGGATCTGGGACTGTGAACCAGAATAGCACTAAGTTCCTTGGCTTTGCAAAAAGTCATGGACTTATGGTGGCTGGCTCATGGTTTCAGCGCCCAGAGCCTCATCACTGGACTTGGTATTCCAATGCTAGTGGTGTGGCGAAGGAGATTGATCATGTGCTCATTGATGGTTGATGGCAGACACTCCAGAACTGCAGGGTCTACCAGAGTGCTCAGTTCCTCAACACTGACCACAAGCTTGTTGTAGCAACTCTGAAGTTGCAGCTCAAATCCAAGAGAGTGCTATCATCACAGCCTCAGCTGGATGTGGGCAAGCTCAAGGATGAGAGGGCAGCTGAGGAGTTTGCGAGCAGGTTGAGTGGGGTTTTGGGGGGTCTGAATGCTTCGGGGATCCTGAGGAGTTGTGGAGTGCCTTCAAGACCACCATCCTTGATGTTGCCGGTGGCTGTCTTGGAACCCACCATCAGGCAAAAAAGTACTTTGTCTTTCAGGAGACGCTTGGTACCATCGGCCAGAGTTGCAAGGCCAGGTTAGATGGCAGAGCTGAACTGTTCGGGGAGCTGAGGCGTAAAACTGTACGCTCACTGAGGGCAGACAAGGAGGCCTATATGCGAGGAATCTGTGAAAGGGTAGAGCATCACTTGTGGACATGTAATTCTCGTCCTGCTTACAGAGGAATCCATGCATTGCATTCCTCTAAGCCTGTCCCTAGGTGTACTGCAGTTAGATCAGAGGGTGGTGGCCTCTTGACAGAGGAGTCTGAAGTGAAAGCCCGCTGGGCCGGTTACTTTGAGCGGCTGTACCAGGCTGACCCACCAGCTGTTGAGTTGGATGTCAGGAGTGTTGCTTTCCCAAATGCTGACCCCCCAATTAACTGTGAACCGCCTTCACTTGTGGAAACACAGGCAGCGGTGAACCGGCTGAAAGGAGGCAAAGCTCCTGGGACTTGTTTTTTTGTATGCTGAGCTTCTCAAGGCTGGTGGAAATGCTGTACTTGAGTCATTGCATGCTGTTCTGTGCTCTGTTTGGAGCACAGGCATCATCCCAACTGACTGGAAGAGGGGCCTTGTTGTCCCCCTTCGGAAAGGTGAGGTGATCACCAGGACTGCAACAACTACCAAGGGGTGACGCTACTCTCGGTGCTGGGCAAGGTATTCGCTTGGATGATTCTTGAGAGGGTTCACCGCCATCTACTCGTGATAGGTCAATGGTTGAGTGTATCCTTGCACTTCGGGTCCTCACTGAACGCAAACAAGAGTTTCGCCAGAGACTGCCTGCAGCCTATGTTGATCTCCGCAAAGCGTTCGATTCGATGAATCGGGATGTCACCTGGAGGATTCTTGGTCTTTGCGGGGTGCCACCAACACTGATCAATCTAATCTCTGAACTATAATCTGAGACTGAGAGTACTGTGAAATGTGGTGGCTCCATCTCTGACTTATTTCCAGTTGTTACTGGAGTTCGGCAGGGGTGTGTACTGGCTCGCACACTTTTCAGCGATAGTATGGACTGGATTCTGGGGAGGATCAACCACGTGTTTCATGGTTGCAGCAGGTTGATCGGCATCTCAAGGAGATAGGGATGGGCCAGGCATCAGCCTGGGGGATGGCCAAACGGAGGCCCCCGGAGTACCGTCGGAAAGTGGATGAGGCGACGCACTGCTCCGGCGCATGCTACCATAACTGACCTGACAGGGGTACCTGGCGTTGCCTGGTTTTGATTTTTTTTTATGGGGGCCTAAAACACCTCCATACACCCACTAAGGAATGGGGTCGGGATCATTCGGTCATCTCATCTCGATTCTCAAAGAGATGAACATATAAAATGTGTCATGATGTCCAGATGTCTGTCCGTCCGGTCGTCTGTCCGTCCATCCGTCTATCAATTACCTTTTGCTTTTTTTTGTTACTTCTCCCTTATCACCCAGCTAATTGTTTTGAAACTTGGCACATGAATACAAGGCAGTGTACCGCCCAATCACTCAGGCTTCGATTTTCCGATTTCCGATCATGGGGGCTCCCAAGGGGGTTATCCCCGAAACGTTGGATCCCAACTCGTCCCTTATTAGTCCCCTACCGGTGTACACCGGAGGGGACTATAGGTTTGCACGCCGTCCATCCGTCCGTCAGTCCGTCACGCAAAGAACAGTTTTCCGGACTTTTTTTCTAAACTCTTAATGCTAATGATTTCAAACTTGGTACATGGTTTCCTCATGATAAGTTACAGATCGAATTCGAACTTCATGACGTTTATATCATTTTTGACAAAGTTATGGCACTTTGAACTTTGGGAATTCTGATAATTCTGATGATCCTTAACTCAGTGCCATTTTAAGTTTTAATTTCCTTTACAAAAGATTTTCTCTGCAATAATACGACCGATTGAGATCAAATTTTCACCATAGGGGGGACTCGGTCTGTTGAATATTTTAATGGTAATTATGACGTCACAGGTCACGTGGTTCGGCCGCCATATTGTTTTTCGTGAAAACACGAAAACCCCTTTTTCTCTGCAACGGCTGAACAGATCGAGGCCAACCTTTGCAGGCAGAATCGCATACCCATGACGAACAAAAAAGTCAGCGAGCATGATGTCATGCGTCACATGGTTTCAGAGTTATGACGTTTTTAAGCATGAACCTTTAAAACCTAGCTCCTCCCTCATTTTTGATCCAATCGAGGGGAAACTTCACAGATCTGTTCAGCATGTCAATCTACTAAAATGTCCTTTTGGAATTTGCGATAGGGCTCGTGGTTTGGCAGATATCGTTAATTAAACGAAAATATTTTTTAAAATGGATATCTCTTGTTTATTCTAGAGTTCTCCTCAAGCCGCACCGCGCGCCCTCAGCCTCGTCTCGCGAACGTCAACAGCGCGACACAGCGCGTGCTTTCCGGAGGAGCGGAGCCAAGCCGCGCAACATATATATACACATCGATCATTGTTCGTGAACCGGAAAATATAATAAATTACTGATATTTAGCGACTCGAAAGGTTCTTTATCAACAACGTATTTTCTCGTGCTTCTGCTGACCTATCTGCAAGGTGTATAAATCGAAGTCCCGAGTGCGAATCACAGTGAGCCCGTCCTGAGGTAATTAGCGATTGGGAACGATTCAGAACCTGTGGATAAATAACCCTTGGTAATTTCCCCAACAGTTTTCCGGACGACAGACTACCGGTAGGGGACATGTATTGCAGCGGATTACTCAGAATGCTTGTTTACCAACCGAATGCTCTAAACCCTGATACAGCCCTTTTAATCGATGTTTCACAGGATCACTCAGTCTAAGATTTTTCATTTTCGTATTTTCATATTTTCATTTTCGTATTTTCATTTTCGTACATTTCGTTCGGGGTTGAGGAGGTTCTGTGATTATGAGGGCTCGCAGGTGATTCTGAGGGCTTCTGAGGAGGGGGAAGGTGGCGGTGGGATTCCCCAAAATCAGCAGAGGTCTGAACTACAACCTCAAGAGATGACCATCAGCCCACTCAGGGCTATTTTTTAATCTTACTTTACAATTAGCTACGTTTGTAGGCTCCACAGAGCACGATTAATAAAAATCCAAAATAGATCAAACTTTTTTAAATCAAAAATTTCAAAACATTTTTCGGCCTAAAACCCTCGCTGGCACTGGCTTATGAATTTCTGAAAGTTTGACGAAGATCTGTTTGGCCATCTCTGAGAGAAATGGCAGCACTGGCACAGACAAACACCTCTTTTATAGTTTAGATAGGCTAATGCTGTCTATCTGTCTGTCTGTCTGTTCCACTCTGAAATGCTCCTCAGAGAGTTAAATAAAAGTTGCTTCAAATTAATACAAACCTCCAGGAAAATTATAATTTTTTCATTCAGACAGAAAAGTGAACTTGGGCGGTGTATAGGCAACAGACCGCTGCCTCGATCACTCTCAAAATAGTTTTTCTTTCCTGGTAAAAAATATATAAACTCCCATTTTTTATCTCTTTTAACCAGCGCAATAATAAAAGGCTTTCTTGTTGTTTTTTTTGTTTTTTTTGTATTGTGGTATTTTTACCACGGGTTTCTGCTAGTTGGAATATGTTTCTTTATTTAACCGAAAGCCACCTGCTGAGCACTTATAGCAGTCGAGACTAAGGCCTACAGGATGATTAACATGTTCAATAAGGACGATAGGCATAGGGCTCGCTTCTCTCTCTCTATCAGTGCTAACAAGTTAGAGGTCTCTTCGTCTTTTTTACCTACTCTACATATTCAGGTTTTCCGAAAAGTCAAAACAAGCCACCCTGTGTATTTCTTGCCAAGAAACTGCTCCGGCAACACTGACACTCTGTTCTCGGAGTATGCTATTTGGATAGATTTATGGATTCTGGTCATGCACCACCTGCTCTTTCTATCACTCATCCGACTTCAGACCTGTTCCGTCAAACATTTATCGTGCACAAGCCTCTCCTTGCTTGGCAAACTAAATCCAGACGGACAGCTCATCTCCGCTCCTTATTTTCTCCTTTCTGTGGAGCCATCTTAATTCCTACTTCCGCATAAACTTGTTCCTCTCTCCATTCATATAAGATGTCCGTTCACCATCACCTAACGCACATCCAATGGCAGGTCCTGAGTTCTCTACTAACTTATCTCATCCTATCTATATTTATTTTTTGAGCACTTCATAATTCCCAAGGTGATGTGGATTATTCTTGGTTGACATACGTCTCAGTGTTCCATACTTTTGTGATGTTTTTCAGTGTTTTCATTTTCAGGCTGTGGCGTATGGAGCTCTTTCGCGAGTCATGAATAATGTACAGGCAAATAAATTATGCAATTATGTTCTTCCATCAGCCATACTGTAAGACAGCATGTGAGGAATTGGAAGCAATTTGAGAGCCAATTGCTCCAGTGTGATTCATCATTCACAAGACAGTGTGCTGGCAAAGCAGGTGTGGTGGGATTAGGCCTACTCAAAAAAGCAGTCATTACAAGGCAACAAATGCAACTCATCTTCAGGAAGATCAAGATTAATATGAACTAGCCGAAACCCGTGGAACATCCACGGAAGGGAGGATGTGGTGTCTGGATAGAGTGTACCATTATGGATGGCATAGGGGATTTGCTTGTCCGAGTAAGAGTTAGGAAGAAAGATGAGAATGAAGAGTGCGTATATGAACAATGTATTTATTGCAATCTACTTAAATGACAACGCTACGATATACTTTTGAAAATATCACGTACCGTCTCGAAGTCAATGGCATCCTTTTATCTCTTCGTATACAACTCACTGATTTCTACCTTATCGTGAACAGGGTAAAGCCTACTTTGATAATCATGAACGGTGGCAGATGCAGGAGTTGGTGAAACGAAAGGGGGGGAGGGGGGGGCTGATCATGACCTACCCTACGCCAATATGACTCAGCCACACAGCCAGCTGATTCAGAGACAACGCAGGAATTGCAAAGTTACCATCATATTGAGTCAACTTACACACTGGTCTTTGAGGAACAATAAACTGCTCTATTCAAGGTGCTTACGTTAATCCTTCAAATCATTTAAAAACAACCCAACGTTGACGAAGCATGGCATACGAGGCCCGTTCAAAAAGTTCACGGAACGACGTACTCTCAAAGGTCTGAGGCCAAAATGTTTGTTTTTTTCCCCCCTTACACAACGGAAACAACAACTGGATAGGTAGGGCCGAGGCCTACGCCTACGTTTCGTCACTCGGCGAAGTACACTTTGTTTTAAGCTTTCAGAAGCTGAAGCCTTGGTATTTATTGCTTTATATGCTACTGATGGGCTGCTGATCGGTTTCACTTCGTTGTAATCACAGTATATGGAAGACATTATGGTAAACCCACCTGATGAGGTTAGCGTACAGCGCGATCGACGACACCGGCACAAATGGCGGAATGCATGCTCAGGATTGTCCACTCAGTGGACGGCTTGCTGTCGCCTTCGACTGTCCAATCAGCGGACGGCTTGTTGCGCCTTCACCCAGCAGACGCCAATACGATGGAGTCGTAAGATGGCGTCGTATCGGCCGTTAATCGGATGCTTTTGGGCCCCAACGTCGGCTAATTCAGATTTTTCGAGTATGGCTGTACGTGATAAACAAAGAGTGCAGTTCGTAGATCGTAAATCCATTAGTGCCGGGGCATTGGGTCACTGGGTGCGGCGTAAAAGGGATAACAAAGTCGAGTCCTTACGGTATTATTATATAGATAATTTCAAATGTTTCTTAGCCACAGCTGTGTTGCACAGTTGCAGTTCCGAACTCTAACCCTAACCCTAACCCTAACCCTATCCCTAACCATATATCCTTCATCCAACCCATTAATCAACCACAAAACCCATTAATGGTTTCCTCAATTTGGATGTGAATAATCCGTACTCGTAACACACATAAAGAAGAAGAAGCATGGATCCTCTATTTTACAGAGTACAGTAATGGAGGGATGTTGGAGATTAAGTTGGCAGAGGCAATTGGCACAAAGCAGATGGGAACGAGGGTTGGCGAGGGGCGCATTGGACAGAGGAGGAATGACAGGAATGAGATGCAAAAGAGGGAAAGTCTGTGTGCTGGGGATTGGATTTTGAGAATTGATTTAAATGCAGAGAGGGATAAGAGAGACCTATTCTACACCAGACCCAGTTAGTTAACACAACAACGTTGGGCCAGCGTTGTTGTTATTGTTGTTGTTGTTGTTACTGCATAGCCCCAGACAGTTCTTTCAAACTGGCCCACAGCACGGAGAAAACCGATTGATCTCACAGGAGCGACCCAGAGATGCCCCACATCCAGGATGGTGTACCGCCACCTTTACGAAGTCAGGGCCACGACAGAGTTAAAGAGAGAGTGAGAAGAGGTAAAGGTCCAGTCCATGGGGAATGACCGACACTCTGACCATGACCGCGCTTCCCTGAAGGATCTGGGCAGCACGAAGGGATGGATGCACCTCAATGGCATCAGTTCCACAACAGATTACATGACACATAATATAATTAAATATCACATGTATACTAACTGTCTTCTGATGCCATGAGTCACCTACAGAAATTTTTTACAGGTGTTTGTACAAATGCCAGTTGTATTACATTTATTGGTAAAGCTTTCTGAGGGGGATAAAAGCCTTCCATCCAAGCACCTTCAACAAGAGAACTTTCCAGAATCTGCTCTCAGGCCTTACCACGCACAGACATCATCACCAAATGCACGATTATCTGCCAAGGTCACCTGACCTGACCAATCGACAACAGTGTAGCGGCTACCGCTGGGTTTTCACAATCGCCTTGCACCTATCAAGGACGCGGAGCGATCACCATGCCGGGCTCATCCAGGACGCCCGGGCAGGCCCGCGCTCAACTTGCCAGGCCTCGGTCGGGACGCCCGGGCATGCCCCCTCTCGCCTTTCCTGGGCAAACGCTCCGGGATAATATGTATATATATTGCTGCCCGATAAACGGGCTTTTCAGAGTGCCTGAGTGTTTGGTTTGATTAAAGCAACTCGGATGAATTCCAGCTTTTTGTCGCGTCCATTCTTCCGATCGACGTGGGAGCCCCAGCTCCTTCATTGGTGACCTACCGACATGGACACGGCAGTCGCCCTTAAACTGCCTGCCTTCTGGGAGGCTCACGCGGCGGTTTGGTTCGCACAGGCGGATTCCCTGTTCGCCCTGCGAGGCATCACGGCCGACGACACCCGCTTCCACCATGTGGTAGCAGCGCTCGGTTCGGCCACCGCGGCCCGCGCCCTGAGCCTCCTCGAGAGCCCGCCAGCCGCTGACAAATACGGCGCGATTAAGAAGCTTCTCCTCGACGCTTTCGCCCTCCCATCGGCGGAACGCGCATGGCGCCTGCTCAACCTGCCCGAGCTCGGCGACACGCGCCCATCTGAGCGAATGGACTACATGCTTTCACTGCTCGGCGAGCACTCTCCGGCATTCCTGTTCCGGGAGCTGTTCCTCCGTCAGCTGCCTAACCCGGTACGCCTCGCCCTGGCAAGCACGACGATCACAGATCCCCGGGCCCTTGCCAGAGAAGCCGACAAGATCTCCGCCGCAGGACAGCGCATCGCAGCGGCGACATGGGACCCACCGCCGTCCGACGCAACACCCGTGGTGCCCGAGCACCCGGCACGGTCGCCGACCGAACTGCCGACGCAATTGGCAGCCGCTACACCGAGCCGACCACCTCCAGCACGACGACCGGGGCCTCCACCTGACCAAGCGTGGTGTTACTATCATGCCAGGTTCGGACAGAAGGCCCGGACATGCCGACCCCCGTGCACCTTCGGCAGGCCGGGAAACGGCCGGGCCGGCGTTCATTACCAGCCATGAGCGCCGGCCACACGGGCAACTTACTGTTCATCACGGATAAAGCGTCCGGACGGCGCTTCCTGTGCGACACCGGCGCCCAACTGAGCGTCATACCCGCCTCTGACCAGGACAGGCAATCCACGGTTTGCGGCCCCTCCTTGGTTGCGGCCAACGGATCAACCATCCGCACCTTCGGCCCGCGCAACGTCACCCTCTGCTTCGGCGGCCAATGCTTTGCTTGGACGTTTGTAACCGCAAACGTGCCCATGGCTCTGCTAGGCGCCGACTTCCTCTACGCACACGGACTGCTGGTGGACGTCCAACGGCGTCGTTTAATCAACGCCGAAACCTTCAGCTCCCTGGTATGCACATTGAGCAGCTCCGCGCCGACCGAGCTGGCATGCGCCGTCCCGGCGGCGAACGAGTTTGCTCGCCTGCTCACGGAGTTCCCGGCCCTCATGCGGCCGACGTTTTCGGCCGTCGCAGTACGGCATGGGATCGAGCACCACATACCAACCACGGGCCCGCCGGTCTATGCCAGGGCCCGCCGCCTCGACCCAGCCAAGCTCGCCGTGGCGAAGGCCGAATTCGACGCGTTGGAGCACCTCGGCATCGTGCGGCGCTCCGATAGCACGTGGGCCTCGCCACTGCACATCGTGCCAAAGCCGGGGGGTGGATGGCGCCCGTGTGGCGACTACCGCCGTCTCAATGACGCTACCACCCCCGACAGGTACCCGATCCCGCATATCCAAGACTTCTCCGCCCGTCTGGCAGGACGGGTCATTTTTTCGAAAATTGATCTCATACGGGGATATCACCAGGTACCTGTCAGGGCGGCCGACGTCCCTAAAACGGCAGTCATCACGCCGTTCGGCTCATTCGAATTCTTGCGGATGCCGTTTGGTCTCAAGAACGCGGCTCAGGCGTTCCAGTGCTTGATGGACGGCGTGCTGCGTGACCTGCCATTCCTTTTCGTTTACCTGGACGACATCCTCGTCGCCAGCACGTCCCGGGCCGAGCACCTCCTCCACCTCCGAACACTGTTCGGGCGCCTCAGCGAGCACGGCCTCATCGTCAACCCGGCCAAATGCCACTTCGGCACGACGGCCGTTGATTTTTTGGGCCACCACATCACCAAGAACGGGGCCGTGCCACTGCCAACCAAGGTCGAGGCCATCACCACGTTCCTGCGTCCCCGCACCATAAAGGCCCTGCAGGAATTCCTGGGAATGGTGAATTTTTATCACCGCTTCGTGCCCCACGCTGCTCAACTCATGCGGCCCCTCTACGAAGCCCTCCGGGGCAAGCCGGCCAAGCACGACATCGCCTGGTCCGCAGCAATGGATGCGGCCTTCCAAAGCTCAAAGCGGGCCCTCGCCGACGCAACACTGCTCGCTCACCCGGTGCTCAACGCTCCCATCGCCCTCACCACGGATGCCTCCGACTACGCGGTGGGCGCCGTACATGAGCAATGGGTGAACGGGGTTTGGCAGCCACTCGCTTTTTTCAGCCGGCAGCTCCAGCCGAACGAGCTCAAATACAGCACGTTTGACCGGGAGCTCCTCGGTCTACACCTGGCCGTCCGCCATTTCCGCCACCTCCTGGAGGGCCGACCTTTCACGGCGTTCGTCGACCACAAGCCATTGGTTTACGCCATGGCCAAGGTCACGGAGCCGTGGTGGGCCCGCCAACAGCGCCACCTCTCCGCCGTGTCGGAGTTTACCACGGACATTCGGCACGTCGCCGGCAAAAACAACGCCGTAGCCGACTGTCTTTCCCGGGCCAGCGCGAACGCGGTCCACCTGGGCGTGGACTTTGCGCTTATGGCGGCGGACCAAACCACCGACACCACGGTGCAAGCCCTCCGGGCGGCGGACACGGGCCTCCGCCTGGCCGACATCCCCTTCGCGGACACTGTCCTGCTCTGCGACGTCTCCCAAGGCCAGCCTCGCCCCATCGTGCCCGTCACCTGGCAACGCCGCATCTTCGCCTCCCTCCACGGCCTTTCCCACCCGGGCCGTAAAGCTTCCCAGAAGCTGGTGTCGGCGCGATTCGTCTGGCACGGCCTTCGTCGGGACGTCCGCGATTGGACCAGCACCTGCACGGCCTGCCAACGGGCCAAGGTCCACCGACACACCCAAGCCCCGCTGGCACCTTTCACCGTGCCCGAACGACGTTTCGACCACGTCAACGTGGATCTGGTGGGCCCCCTCCCCCCGTCACGGGGGTTCACACACCTGCTCACCATGGTGGACAGGACCACCAGGTGGCCGGAGGCCGTTCCCCTCGTCTCCACCACCACCGCCGACGTGGCGCAGGCTTTCATCGCCACCTGGGTCGCCCGCTTCGGCGCACCGGCGGACATCTCGTCAGACCGCGGACCACAGTTCACCTCCGTGCTGTGGGGCGCGGTCGCCCGCAACCTGGGGGTCAAGATCCACCGTACTACGGCCTACCACCCCCAAGCAAACGGGTTGTGCGAGCGATTCCACCGCTCCATGAAGGCCGCGCTCATGGCCGGCCTTCAAGACGGCGGTTGGGCCGACCGGCTGCCGTGGGTCCTTTTGGGCCTCCACACGACCCCCAAGGAGGACCTCCAGGCATTCACCGCCGAGCTTGTCTATGGCCAGGCGCTACGCGTCCCGGGCGAATTCGTGCCCGACGCTACCAGTCCCTGGTCCGCAGCTCACCAGCGCTCGGACCTCCAGGAGGCCGCCCGACGGTTTGCCCCCGTGCCAACATCCCACCACGGTGACCCCCAGTCCTACGTCCCCCCAGCACTTCGCACAGCGGAGTATGTTTTTGTGCGTCACGACGCACATCGGGGGCCACTCCAGCCGCCGTACGACGGGCCCTTCCGGGTGCTGCGACGGGACGACAAGTCGTTCGTCATCGACATCGGCGGCAGGTCGGACCGGATTGCGGTGGACCGCCTCAAGCCGGCGCACGTGGACGTCGACCACCCACCACGGGTGGCCCTTCCGCCGTGGCGAGGCCGCCCCCCGTCCACGGTGCCCCCCACTCGACCGCCCACCACCACACCGGACCCCCTCCCACGACCCGCCAGGGGTCGCTTCGGCCGGGTCATCAGGACCCCCCTCAAATTGACCCTGCCGGTGCAAGTCGATTCTGGGGGGACGTGTGTAGCGGCTACCGCTGGGTTTTCACAATCGCCTTGCACCTATCAAGGACGCGGAGCGATCACCATGCCGGGCTCGTCCAGGACGCCCGGGCAGGCTCGCCCTCAACTTGCCAGGCCGCAGCCAGGACGCTGGGCCACGCCCCCTCTCGCCTTTCCTGGGCAAACGCTCCGGGATAATATGTATATATATTGCTGCCCGATAAACGGGCTTTTCAGAGTGCCTGAGTGTTTGGTTTGATTAAAGCAACTCGGATGAATTCCAGCTTTTTGTCGCGTCCATTCTTCCGATTGACGTGGGAGCCCCAGCTCCTTCAACAGCACACTAGGGGCTGAAAGGTCATGGCAAACGTTATGGCCACTAAGCAGTTATGGTTTGCAACGAAGGCCAGGCCAAGGTGAGAAAGGTGCCAGATGGCCACCACCAAACACTCTTTGGCATAGGTAAGAGTCAGCAGCTGCTAAGGGGAATCAAAGCCAAGAACAGGCAAGAAACTATAAAGCATACATGCTCCCACTAGGCTAAGGTTGCAATTGCATCCTGGCATGAGGAATGTTTTGGAATTCCCTCCTTGCCCTCAGTAGCAGTAGGGGGTTATAGGCCAAGCATAGGAAGGTGTGAAGCCAAATTAGTAGCAAGTTCAAGGAACAACTTGTATTCAAAATGTGAACTCAGAAATTGATCATGAATCTTTTGGAATCACTCCCAAAAAATTGAATGTAAGACAATAATAGTATGCTTGATATAAAGGGCAATCTACAAACATCTGAACAAACGTGGATCGGAAATGGGATTGAATTGGGCAAAATTTAGAAAAAACTACTTGAGAAGAGAACTCATGAGAATGAAGATGAGAAGGGAGGGCAGAAAACTAAGTGAGCAGGGGGTAAAAAAAAAAAGGAATTTAGAGTGAGGAAGGATTGGCGTAAACGGAAGGGAGTGACGAGGCATGTGTGAAGTGTGGGGAGTAAAATAAGTGGGCAAAAACAACAGGGATATCATCAAACTCAGAAATTCGCTGATCACAAAGTCGCTGATCACAAAGCGACCCCCGGCTTCCCCTTGGTCATCTCGATCCAATGATGGCCATCTTCTTTTCGGACCGCCATATGATCTTGACCTTCAACATTTAGGGACAGAGTGCAGATGAAGAAAATGTGTCCCCATGTACAATTTATCCATAAAACTCAACATCAGGAAATTCGAAGGAAGATTATTCAGGTTATGATCAAAAAAGTGTTTGTTTTTTTATTAGGCCACAATCCGAAAAAAGTAGGTCAATGACACATCAAATATCAGGTGCACAACTTCAATGCAGGTACACTGTTATGTTGCAAGAACATCTTGGAAGGCCAAGCGGTCTTTGAGATTCCGCATCAGCAAAATTGAGCAATGACAAGACGTGTTCTTTTTTTTAATACAGCCATTTGACCTTGACCTTTAACCCAGAGGGTATGATGCAAATTAAGTGTAAATGCGACTTGCTCTAGACTATCTAGAGAGGGTGATTTTGTCCCGCTCACCCAAACGTTAGTCGAGTTATGGTGAAAAATGATGAATTATCTTTAATTAGGTCATGACCTTAAAATTAGGTCAAGGTTAAAAAAACATGTTGATCCTGCATACTTTGTATTCTCATTGCTGATATAAAAAAAATTATTCCCAACCGTAAAGTCTCAGCCAGCTCCACGATACAGCTCGGACGGGCATTGGCAGAAAAAAAGGAAAAAACAAGAAAAAGAAAAAAAAACAGGCACAAGTGTAGAACGTGGTTTTCAAAACGAGCGCAAGTGTGGAAAGTGGTTTTGCAACACTAGCCCAAGTGCGGAGAGTGGTTTTCAACGCCAGCACAAGTGCAGAAAGTGGTTTTGCAATTCTAGCACATGTGTGAAAAATGGTTTACAATGCCAGCACAAGTGTGGATAGTGGTTCTGCAACACTAGCTCAAGTGCGGAAAGTGGTATTCAACGCCAGCACAAGTGTGGAAAGTACTTCTGCAACACGAGCTCAAGTGCGGAACGTGCTTTTAAACACGAGCACAAGTGCGAAAAGTGGTTTTGCAACACCAACACAAGTGCGATAAGTGGTTTTCAACGCCAGTACGAATGCGGAGAGTGGTTTTTGCAACAATAACACAAGTGCGAAAAGTGGTTTTGCAACACTAATACAAGTGCGAAGAGTGGTTTTGCAACACTAACACAAGTGCGAAAGTGATTTTGCAACACTAACACAAGTGCGACTAGTGGTTTTCATCGCCAGTACGAGTGCGGAAAGTGGTTTTTGCACAATAACACAAGTGCGAAAAGTGGTTTTGCAATACTAACGAAAGTGGTTTTCAACACCAGCACGTGTGTTGGATCCTTAAGTGGTTTTGCAACACTAACACAAGTGGTTTTCAACACCAGCACGAGCGCCGAAAGTGATTTTTGCAACAATAACACAAGTGCAAAAAGTCGTTTTGCAACACTAACACAAGTGCGAAAAGTGGTTTTGCAACACTAAGACAAGTGGTTTTCAACACCAGTACGAGCGCGGAAAGTGATTTTTGCAACACTAACACAAGTGCGGAGAGTGGTTTTCAACGCCAGCACAAGTGTGAAAAGTGGTATTGCAACACCACCACAAGTGAGACAAATGGTTTTGCAAGACTAACACAAGTGCAAAAAGTGGTTTTGAGCACTAACAGGAGCGCGAAAAGTGGTTTTCAACACAAGCAGATGTGCAAAAAGTGGTTTTCAACACCAGCACAAGTGCAGAAAGTGGTTTTGCAATTCTAGCACATGTGTGAAAAGTGGTTTTCAATGCCAGCACAAGTGTGGATAGTGGATTTGCAACATTAACACAAGTGCAAAAAGTGGTTTCAATGCCAGCACAAGTGAGAAAAGTAGATCTGCAACACAAGCTCATGTGTGGAAAGTGGTTTTCAACGCCAGCACAAGTGCGAAAAGTGGTTTTGCAACAGCAACACAAGTGAGAATAATGCTTTCGCAACACAAACACAAGTGTAAAAAGTGGTTTTCAACACCAGCAGATGTGCAAAAAGTGGTTTTCAACACCAGCACGAGTGCGGAAAGTGGTTTTGCAATACTAGCATACGTGTGAAAAGTGGTTTTCAATGCCAGCACAAGTGCAGAAAGTAGTCTGCAACACTAGCTCAAGTGTGGAAAGTGGTTTTGCAACACTAACACAGGTGTGAAAGTGGTTTTGCAAGACTAACACAAGTGCGGAAAGTAGTCTGCAACACTAGCTCAAGTGTGGAAAGTGGTTTTGCAACACTAACACAGGTGTGAAAGTGGTTTTGCAAGACTAACACAAGTGCAAAAAGTGGTTTTGCAACACTGACACAAGTGCGATATGTGGTTTTCAACGCCAGTACGAGTACAGAAAGTGGTTTTTGCAACAATAACACGAGTACGAAAAGTGGTTTTGCAACACTAACACAAGTGCGATAAGTGGTTTACAACACTAGCACGAGCACCGAAAGTGATTTTTGCAACAATAACACAACTGCGAAAGGTGGTTTTGCAATACTAAACCAAATGCGAAAAGTGGTTTTCAGCACGAGTGCTGAAAGTGGTTTTCAACGCCAGCATGTGTGGAAATTGTTTTTTGCAACGCTAACACAAATGCGAATAATGGTATACAACACTAGCACGAGTGCGCAAAGTGGTTTGCAACAATAACCCAATTGCGATTTGTGATTTTCAACACCAGCGCAAGTGCGAAAAGTGGTTTTCAACACCAGCGCAAGTGCGAAAAGTGGTTTTGCAACACTAACACAAGTGTGAAAAGTGGTTTTGCAACACTAAGACAAATGCGAATTGTGGTTTTCAACACTAGCGCAAGTGCGAAAAGTGGATTTGCAACACTAACACAAGTGCGAAAAGTCGTTTTGCAACGCTAACATAAGTGCAAAAGTGGTTTTGCAACAGCAACACAAGTGAGACAAATGGTTTTGCAACACAAACACAACTGCAAAAAGTGGTTTTTAAACACTGACAGGACCCCGAAAGGTGGTTTTCAACATGGGCAGATGTGCAAAATGTGGTTTTCAACGCCAGCACAAGTGTGAAAAGTGGTTTTCAATGCCAGCACATGTGTGGAAAGTGGTTTTGCAACACAAACACAAGTGCAAAAAGTGGTTTTCAATGCCAGCACAAGTGCGAAAAGTGTTTCTGCAACACAAGCTCAAGTGCGGAAAGCGGTTTTCAATGCCAGCACAAGTGCGTAAAGTAGATCTGCAACACGAGCTCAAGTGTGAAAAGTGGTTTTCAACACCAGCACAAGTGCGGAAAATGGTTTTGCAACACTAACACAAGTGCGACTAGTGGTTTTCAACGCAAGTACGAGTGCGGAAAGTGGTTTTTGCACAATAACACAAGTGCGAAAAGTGGTTTTGCAACACTAACACAAGTGAGAAAAGTCGTTTTGCAACACTAGCACAAGTGCGAAAGTGGTTTTGCAACAGCAACACAAGTGAGACAAATGGTTTTGCAACACTAACACAAGTGCAAAAAGTGGTTTTGAACACTTACAGGAGGGCGAAAAGTGGTTTTCAACACTAGCAGATGTGCAAAAAGTGGTTTTCACCACCAGCACAAAGACGGAAAGTGGTTTTGCAATACTAGCACATGTGTGAAAAGTGGTTTTCAATGCCAGCACAAGTGTGAAAAGTGGTTCTGCAACACAAGCTCAAGTGCGGAAAGTGGTTTTCAATGCCAGCACAAGTGCGTAAAGTAGTTCTGCAACACGAGCTCAAGTGTGGAAAGTGGTTTTCAACACCAGCACAAGTGCTGAAAATGGTTTTGTAACACTAACACAAGTGCAAAAAGTGGTTTTGCAACACTAACACAAGTGCGAAAAGTGGTTTTGCAATTCTAGCACATGTGTGAAAAGTGGTTTTCAACGCCAGTATGAGTGTGGAAAGTGGTTTATGCAACAATAACACTACTGCGAAAAGTGGTTTTGCAATAATAAACCAAATGCGAAAAGTGGTTTTCAACAAGAGCACGAGTGCTGAAAGTGGTTTTCAACGCCAGCATAAATGTGGAAATTGTTTTTTGCATCGCTAACACAAATGTGATTAATGGTTTACAACACAAGTGCAGGTGCGAAAAGTGGTTTTCAACACCAGCACAAGTGCAAAAAGTGGTTTTACAACACTAACACAAGTGTGAAAAGTGGTTTTGCAACACTAAGACAAATGCGATTTGTGGTTTTCAACACTAGCGCAAGTGCGAAAACTGGATTTGCAACACCAACACAAGTGCGAAAAGTCATTTTGCAACACTAACACAAGTGCAAAACGTGGTTTTGAACACTAACAGGAGCGCGAAAAGTGGTTTTCAACACAAGCAGATGTGCAAAAAGTGGTTTTCAATGCCAGCACAAGGGCGGAAAGTGGTTTTGCAAAACTAGCACATGCACGAAAATGGTTTTGCAACAGCAACACAAGTGAGACAAATGGTTTTGCAACACTAACACAAGTGCAAAAAGTGGTATTCAATGCCAGCACAAGTGTGGAAAGTAGTTCTGCAACACGAGCTCAAGTGCAGAACTTGCTTTTAAACACTAGCACAAGTGCAAAAAGTGGTTTTCAATGCCAGCACAAGTGCAGAAAGTAGTCTGCAACACCAGCTCAAGTGTGGAAAGTGGTTTTGCAACACTAGTGCAAGTGCGAAAAGTGGATTTGCAACACCAACACAAGTGCGAAAAGTCGTTTTGCAACACTAACACAAGTGCGAAAGTGGTTTTGCAACAGCAACACAAGTGCGACTAGTGGTTTTCAACGCAAGTACGAGTGCGGAAAGTGGTTTTTGCACAATAACACAAGTGCGAAAAGTGGTTTTGCAAAACTAACACAAGTGGTTTTCAACACCAGCACAAGTGCAGAAAGTGGTTTTGCAATTCTAGCTCATGTGTGAAAAGTGGTTTTCAATGCCAGCACAAGTGTGGAAAGTGGATTTGCAACACTAATACAAGTGCAAAAAGTGGTTTTCAATGCCAGCACAAGTGAGAAAAGTGGTTTTACAACACCAGCGCAAGTGCGAAAACTGGATTTGCAACACCAACACAAGTGCGAAAAGTCATTTTGCAACACTAACACAAGTGCAAAACGTGGTTTTGAACACTAACAGGAGCGCGAAAAGTGGTTTTCAACACAAGCAGATGTGCAAAAAGTGGTTTTCAACGCCAGCACAAGGGCGGAAAGTGGTTTTGCAAAACTAGCACATGCGCGAAAATGGTTTTGCAACAGCAACACAAGTGAGACAAATGGTTTTGCAACACTAACACAAGTGCAAAAAGTGGTATTCAATGCCAGCACAAGTGTGGAAAGTAGTTCTGCAACACGAGCTCAAGTGCGGAACTTGCTTTTAAACACTAGCACAAGTGCAAAAAGTGGTTTTCAATGCCAGCACAAGTGCAGAAAGTAGTCTGCAACACCAGCTCAAGTGTGGAAAGTGGTTTTGCAACACAAGCTCATGTGTGGAAAGTGGTTTTCAACGCCAGCACAAGTGCGAAAAGTCGTTTTGCAACAGCAACACAAGTGAGAATAATGCTTTCGCAACACAAACACAAGTGTAAAAAGTGGTTTTCAACACCAGCAGATGTGCAAAAAGTGGTTTTCAACACCAGCACGAGTGCGGAAAGTGGTTTTGCAATACTAGCATACGTGTGAAAAGTGGTTTTCAATGCCAGCACAAGTGCAGAAAGTAGTCTGCAACACTAGCTCAAGTGTGGAAAGTGGTTTTGCAACACTAACACAGGTGTGAAAGTGGTTTTGCAAGACTAACACAAGTGCGGAAAGTAGTCTGCAACACTAGCTCAAGTGTGGAAAGTGGTTTTGCAACACTAACACAGGTGTGAAAGTGGTTTTGCAAGACTAACACAAGTGCAAAAAGTGGTTTTGCAACACTGACACAAGTGCGATATGTGGTTTTCAACGCCAGTACGAGTACAGAAAGTGGTTTTTGCAACAATAACACGAGTACGAAAAGTGGTTTTGCAACACTAACACAAGTGCGATAAGTGGTTTACAACACCAGCACGAGCACCGAAAGTGATTTTTGCAACAATAACACAACTGCGAAAGGTGGTTTTGCAATACTAAACCAAATGCGAAAAGTGCTTTTCAGCACGAGTGCTGAAAGTGGTTTTCAACGCCAGCATAAGTGTGGAAATTGTTTTTTGCAACGCTAACACAAATGCGAATAATGGTATACAACACTAGCACGAGTGCGCAAAGTGGTTTGCAACAATAACCCAATTGCGATTTGTGATTTTCAACACTAGCGCAAGTGCGAAAAGTGGTTTTCAACACCAGCGCAAGTGCGAAAAGTGGTTTTGCAACACTAACACAAGTGTGAAAAGTGGTTTTGCAACACTAAGACAAATGCGAATTGTGGTTTTCAACACTAGCGCAAGTGCGAAAAGTGGATTTGCAACACTAACACAAGTGCGAAAAGTCGTTTTGCAACGCTAACATAAGTGCAAAAGTGGTTTTGCAACAGCAACACAAGTGAGACAAATGGTTTTGCAACACAAACACAACTGCAAAAAGTGGTTTTTAAACACTGACAGGACCCCGAAAGGTGGTTTTCAACATGGGCAGATGTGCAAAATGTGGTTTTCAACGCCAGCACAAGTGTGAAAAGTGGTTTTCAATGCCAGCACATGTGTGGAAAGTGGTTTTGCAACACAAACACAAGTGCAAAAAGTGGTTTTCAATGCCAGCACAAGTGCGAAAAGTGGTTCTGCAACACAAGCTCAAGTGCGGAAAGCGGTTTTCAATGCCAGCACAAGTGCGTAAAGTAGATCTGCAACACGAGCTCAAGTGTGAAAAGTGGTTTTCAACACCAGCACAAGTGCGGAAAATGGTTTTGCAACACTAACACAAGTGCGACTAGTGGTTTTCAACGCAAGTACGAGTGCGGAAAGTGGTTTTTGCACAATAACACAAGTGCGAAAAGTGGTTTTGCAACACTAACACAAGTGAGAAAAGTCGTTTTGCAACACTAGCACAAGTGCGAAAGTGGTTTTGCAACAGCAACACAAGTGAGACAAATGGTTTTGCAACACTAACACAAGTGCAAAAAGTGGTTTTGAACACTTACAGGAGGGCGAAAAGTGGTTTTCAACACTAGCAGATGTGCAAAAAGTGGTTTTCACCACCAGCACAAAGGCGGAAAGTGGTTTTGCAATACTAGCACATGTGTGAAAAGTGGTTTTCAATGCCAGCACAAGTGTGAAAAGTGGTTCTGCAACACAAGCTCAAGTGCGGAAAGTGGTTTTCAATGCCAGCACAAGTGCGTAAAGTAGTTCTGCAACACGAGCTCAAGTGTGGAAAGTGGTTTTCAACACCAGCACAAGTGCTGAAAATGGTTTTGTAACACTAACACAAGTGCAAAAAGTGGTTTTGCAACACTAACACAAGTGCGAAAAGTGGTTTTGCAATTCTAGCACATGTGTGAAAAGTGGTTTTCAACGCCAGTATGAGTGTGGAAAGTGGTTTATGCAACAATAACACTACTGCGAAAAGTGGTTTTGCAATACTAAACCAAATGCGAAAAGTGGTTTTCAACAAGAGCACGAGTGCTGAAAGTGGTTTTCAACGCCAGCATAAGTGTGGAAATTGTTTTTTGCATCGCTAACACAAATGTGATTAATGGTTTACAACACAAGTGCAGGTGCGAAAAGTGGTTTTCAACACCAGCACAAGTGCAAAAAGTGGTTTTACAACACTAACACAAGTGTGAAAAGTGGTTTTGCAACACTAAGACAAATGCGATTTGTGGTTTTCAACACTAGCGCAAGTGCGAAAACTGGATTTGCAACACCAACACAAGTGCGAAAAGTCATTTTGCAACACTAACACAAGTGCAAAACGTGGTTTTGAACACTAACAGGAGCGCGAAAAGTGGTTTTCAACACAAGCAGATGTGCAAAAAGTGGTTTTCAATGCCAGCACAAGGGCGGAAAGTGGTTTTGCAAAACTAGCACATGCGCGAAAATGGTTTTGCAACAGCAACACAAGTGAGACAAATGGTTTTGCAACACTAACACAAGTGCAAAAAGTGGTATTCAATGCCAGCACAAGTGTGGAAAGTAGTTCTGCAACACGAGCTCAAGTGCAGAACTTGCTTTTAAACACTAGCACAAGTGCAAAAAGTGGTTTTCAATGCCAGCACAAGTGCAGAAAGTAGTCTGCAACACCAGCTCAAGTGTGGAAAGTGGTTTTGCAACACTAGTGCAAGTGCGAAAAGTGGATTTGCAACACCAACACAAGTGCGAAAAGTCGTTTTGCAACACTAACACAAGTGCGAAAGTGGTTTTGCAACAGCAACACAAGTGCGACTAGTGGTTTTCAACGCAAGTACGAGTGTGGAAAGTGGTTTTTGCACAATAACACAAGTGCGAAAAGTGGTTTTGCAACACTAACACAAGTGAGAAAAGTCGTTTTGCAACACTAGCACAAGTGCGAAAGTGGTTTTGCAACAGCAACACAAGTGAGACAAATGGTTTTGCAACACTAACACAAGTGCAAAAAGTGGTTTTGAACACTTACAGGAGGGCGAAAAGTGGTTTTCAACACTAGCAGATGTGCAAAAAGTGGTTTTCACCACCAGCACAAAGGCGGAAAGTGGTTTTGCAATACTAGCACATGTGTGAAAAGTGGTTTTCAATGCCAGCACAAGTGTGAAAAGTGGTTCTGCAACACAAGCTCAAGTGCGGAAAGTGGTTTTCAATGCCAGCACAAGTGCGTAAAGTAGTTCTGCAACACGAGCTCAAGTGTGGAAAGTGGTTTTCAACACCAGCACAAGTGCTGAAAATGGTTTTGTAACACTAACACAAGTGCAAAAAGTGGTTTTGCAACACTAACACAAGTGCGAAAAGTGGTTTTGCAATTCTAGCACATGTGTGAAAAGTGGTTTTCAACGCCAGTATGAGTGTGGAAAGTGGTTTATGCAACAATAACACTACTGCGAAAAGTGGTTTTGCAATACTAAACCAAATGCGAAAAGTGGTTTTCAACAAGAGCACGAGTGCTGAAAGTGGTTTTCAACGCCAGCATAAGTGTGGAAATTGTTTTTTGCATCGCTAACACAAATGTGATTAATGGTTTACAACACAAGTGCAGGTGCGAAAAGTGGTTTTCAACACCAGCACAAGTGCAAAAAGTGGTTTTACAACACTAACACAAGTGTGAAAAGTGGTTTTGCAACACTAAGACAAATGCGATTTGTGGTTTTCAACACTAGCGCAAGTGCGAAAACTGGATTTGCAACACCAACACAAGTGCGAAAAGTCATTTTGCAACACTAACACAAGTGCAAAACGTGGTTTTGAACACTAACAGGAGCGCGAAAAGTGGTTTTCAACACAAGCAGATGTGCAAAAAGTGGTTTTCAATGCCAGCACAAGGGCGGAAAGTGGTTTTGCAAAACTAGCACATGCGCGAAAATGGTTTTGCAACAGCAACACAAGTGAGACAAATGGTTTTGCAACACTAACACAAGTGCAAAAAGTGGTATTCAATGCCAGCACAAGTGTGGAAAGTAGTTCTGCAACACGAGCTCAAGTGCAGAACTTGCTTTTAAACACTAGCACAAGTGCAAAAAGTGGTTTTCAATGCCAGCACAAGTGCAGAAAGTAGTCTGCAACACCAGCTCAAGTGTGGAAAGTGGTTTTGCAACACTAGTGCAAGTGCGAAAAGTGGATTTGCAACACCAACACAAGTGCGAAAAGTCGTTTTGCAACACTAACACAAGTGCGAAAGTGGTTTTGCAACACTAAGACAAGTGGTTTTCAACACCAGTACGAGCGCGGAAAGTGATTTTTGCAACACTAACACAAGTGCGGAGAGTGGTTTTCAACGCCAGCACAAGTGTGAAAAGTGGTATTGCAACACCACCACAAGTGAGACAAATGGTTTTGCAAGACTAACACAAGTGCAAAAAGTGGTTTTGAGCACTAACAGGAGCGCGAAAAGTGGTTTTCAACACAAGCAGATGTGCAAAAAGTGGTTTTCAACACCAGCACAAGTGCAGAAAGTGGTTTTGCAATTCTAGCACATGTGTGAAAAGTGGTTTTCAATGCCAGCACAAGTGTGGATAGTGGATTTGCAACATTAACACAAGTGCAAAAAGTGGTTTCAATGCCAGCACAAGTGAGAAAAGTAGATCTGCAACACAAGCTCATGTGTGGAAAGTGGTTTTCAACGCCAGCACAAGTGCGAAAAGTGGTTTTGCAACAGCAACACAAGTGAGAATAATGCTTTCGCAACACAAACACAAGTGTAAAAAGTGGTTTTCAACACCAGCAGATGTGCAAAAAGTGGTTTTCAACACCAGCACGAGTGCGGAAAGTGGTTTTGCAATACTAGCATACGTGTGAAAAGTGGTTTTCAATGCCAGCACAAGTGCAGAAAGTAGTCTGCAACACTAGCTCAAGTGTGGAAAGTGGTTTTGCAACACTAACACAGGTGTGAAAGTGGTTTTGCAAGACTAACACAAGTGCGGAAAGTAGTCTGCAACACTAGCTCAAGTGTGGAAAGTGGTTTTGCAACACTAACACAGGTGTGAAAGTGGTTTTGCAAGACTAACACAAGTGCAAAAAGTGGTTTTGCAACACTGACACAAGTGCGATATGTGGTTTTCAACGCCAGTACGAGTACAGAAAGTGGTTTTTGCAACAATAACACGAGTACGAAAAGTGGTTTTGCAACACTAACACAAGTGCGATAAGTGGTTTACAACACTAGCACGAGCACCGAAAGTGATTTTTGCAACAATAACACAACTGCGAAAGGTGGTTTTGCAATACTAAACCAAATGCGAAAAGTGGTTTTCAGCACGAGTGCTGAAAGTGGTTTTCAACGCCAGCATGTGTGGAAATTGTTTTTTGCAACGCTAACACAAATGCGAATAATGGTATACAACACTAGCACGAGTGCGCAAAGTGGTTTGCAACAATAACCCAATTGCGATTTGTGATTTTCAACACTAGCGCAAGTGCGAAAAGTGGTTTTCAACACCAGCGCAAGTGCGAAAAGTGGTTTTGCAACACTAACACAAGTGTGAAAAGTGGTTTTGCAACACTAAGACAAATGCGAATTGTGGTTTTCAACACTAGCGCAAGTGCGAAAAGTGGATTTGCAACACTAACACAAGTGCGAAAAGTCGTTTTGCAACGCTAACATAAGTGCAAAAGTGGTTTTGCAACAGCAACACAAGTGAGACAAATGGTTTTGCAACACAAACACAACTGCAAAAAGTGGTTTTTAAACACTGACAGGACCCCGAAAGGTGGTTTTCAACATGGGCAGATGTGCAAAATGTGGTTTTCAACGCCAGCACAAGTGTGAAAAGTGGTTTTCAATGCCAGCACATGTGTGGAAAGTGGTTTTGCAACACAAACACAAGTGCAAAAAGTGGTTTTCAATGCCAGCACAAGTGCGAAAAGTGTTTCTGCAACACAAGCTCAAGTGCGGAAAGCGGTTTTCAATGCCAGCACAAGTGCGTAAAGTAGATCTGCAACACGAGCTCAAGTGTGAAAAGTGGTTTTCAACACCAGCACAAGTGCGGAAAATGGTTTTGCAACACTAACACAAGTGCGACTAGTGGTTTTCAACGCAAGTACGAGTGCGGAAAGTGGTTTTTGCACAATAACACAAGTGCGAAAAGTGGTTTTGCAACACTAACACAAGTGAGAAAAGTCGTTTTGCAACACTAGCACAAGTGCGAAAGTGGTTTTGCAACAGCAACACAAGTGAGACAAATGGTTTTGCAACACTAACACAAGTGCAAAAAGTGGTTTTGAACACTTACAGGAGGGCGAAAAGTGGTTTTCAACACTAGCAGATGTGCAAAAAGTGGTTTTCACCACCAGCACAAAGACGGAAAGTGGTTTTGCAATACTAGCACATGTGTGAAAAGTGGTTTTCAATGCCAGCACAAGTGTGAAAAGTGGTTCTGCAACACAAGCTCAAGTGCGGAAAGTGGTTTTCAATGCCAGCACAAGTGCGTAAAGTAGTTCTGCAACACGAGCTCAAGTGTGGAAAGTGGTTTTCAACACCAGCACAAGTGCTGAAAATGGTTTTGTAACACTAACACAAGTGCAAAAAGTGGTTTTGCAACACTAACACAAGTGCGAAAAGTGGTTTTGCAATTCTAGCACATGTGTGAAAAGTGGTTTTCAACGCCAGTATGAGTGTGGAAAGTGGTTTATGCAACAATAACACTACTGCGAAAAGTGGTTTTGCAATAATAAACCAAATGCGAAAAGTGGTTTTCAACAAGAGCACGAGTGCTGAAAGTGGTTTTCAACGCCAGCATAAATGTGGAAATTGTTTTTTGCATCGCTAACACAAATGTGATTAATGGTTTACAACACAAGTGCAGGTGCGAAAAGTGGTTTTCAACACCAGCACAAGTGCAAAAAGTGGTTTTACAACACTAACACAAGTGTGAAAAGTGGTTTTGCAACACTAAGACAAATGCGATTTGTGGTTTTCAACACTAGCGCAAGTGCGAAAACTGGATTTGCAACACCAACACAAGTGCGAAAAGTCATTTTGCAACACTAACACAAGTGCAAAACGTGGTTTTGAACACTAACAGGAGCGCGAAAAGTGGTTTTCAACACAAGCAGATGTGCAAAAAGTGGTTTTCAATGCCAGCACAAGGGCGGAAAGTGGTTTTGCAAAACTAGCACATGCACGAAAATGGTTTTGCAACAGCAACACAAGTGAGACAAATGGTTTTGCAACACTAACACAAGTGCAAAAAGTGGTATTCAATGCCAGCACAAGTGTGGAAAGTAGTTCTGCAACACGAGCTCAAGTGCAGAACTTGCTTTTAAACACTAGCACAAGTGCAAAAAGTGGTTTTCAATGCCAGCACAAGTGCAGAAAGTAGTCTGCAACACCAGCTCAAGTGTGGAAAGTGGTTTTGCAACACTAGTGCAAGTGCGAAAAGTGGATTTGCAACACCAACACAAGTGCGAAAAGTCGTTTTGCAACACTAACACAAGTGCGAAAGTGGTTTTGCAACAGCAACACAAGTGCGACTAGTGGTTTTCAACGCAAGTACGAGTGCGGAAAGTGGTTTTTGCACAATAACACAAGTGCGAAAAGTGGTTTTGCAAAACTAACACAAGTGGTTTTCAACACCAGCACAAGTGCAGAAAGTGGTTTTGCAATTCTAGCTCATGTGTGAAAAGTGGTTTTCAATGCCAGCACAAGTGTGGAAAGTGGATTTGCAACACTAATACAAGTGCAAAAAGTGGTTTTCAATGCCAGCACAAGTGAGAAAAGTGGTTTTACAACACCAGCGCAAGTGCGAAAACTGGATTTGCAACACCAACACAAGTGCGAAAAGTCATTTTGCAACACTAACACAAGTGCAAAACGTGGTTTTGAACACTAACAGGAGCGCGAAAAGTGGTTTTCAACACAAGCAGATGTGCAAAAAGTGGTTTTCAACGCCAGCACAAGGGCGGAAAGTGGTTTTGCAAAACTAGCACATGCGCGAAAATGGTTTTGCAACAGCAACACAAGTGAGACAAATGGTTTTGCAACACTAACACAAGTGCAAAAAGTGGTATTCAATGCCAGCACAAGTGTGGAAAGTAGTTCTGCAACACGAGCTCAAGTGCGGAACTTGCTTTTAAACACTAGCACAAGTGCAAAAAGTGGTTTTCAATGCCAGCACAAGTGCAGAAAGTAGTCTGCAACACCAGCTCAAGTGTGGAAAGTGGTTTTGCAACACAAGCTCATGTGTGGAAAGTGGTTTTCAACGCCAGCACAAGTGCGAAAAGTCGTTTTGCAACAGCAACACAAGTGAGAATAATGCTTTCGCAACACAAACACAAGTGTAAAAAGTGGTTTTCAACACCAGCAGATGTGCAAAAAGTGGTTTTCAACACCAGCACGAGTGCGGAAAGTGGTTTTGCAATACTAGCATACGTGTGAAAAGTGGTTTTCAATGCCAGCACAAGTGCAGAAAGTAGTCTGCAACACTAGCTCAAGTGTGGAAAGTGGTTTTGCAACACTAACACAGGTGTGAAAGTGGTTTTGCAAGACTAACACAAGTGCGGAAAGTAGTCTGCAACACTAGCTCAAGTGTGGAAAGTGGTTTTGCAACACTAACACAGGTGTGAAAGTGGTTTTGCAAGACTAACACAAGTGCAAAAAGTGGTTTTGCAACACTGACACAAGTGCGATATGTGGTTTTCAACGCCAGTACGAGTACAGAAAGTGGTTTTTGCAACAATAACACGAGTACGAAAAGTGGTTTTGCAACACTAACACAAGTGCGATAAGTGGTTTACAACACCAGCACGAGCACCGAAAGTGATTTTTGCAACAATAACACAACTGCGAAAGGTGGTTTTGCAATACTAAACCAAATGCGAAAAGTGCTTTTCAGCACGAGTGCTGAAAGTGGTTTTCAACGCCAGCATAAGTGTGGAAATTGTTTTTTGCAACGCTAACACAAATGCGAATAATGGTATACAACACTAGCACGAGTGCGCAAAGTGGTTTGCAACAATAACCCAATTGCGATTTGTGATTTTCAACACTAGCGCAAGTGCGAAAAGTGGTTTTCAACACCAGCGCAAGTGCGAAAAGTGGTTTTGCAACACTAACACAAGTGTGAAAAGTGGTTTTGCAACACTAAGACAAATGCGAATTGTGGTTTTCAACACTAGCGCAAGTGCGAAAAGTGGATTTGCAACACTAACACAAGTGCGAAAAGTCGTTTTGCAACGCTAACATAAGTGCAAAAGTGGTTTTGCAACAGCAACACAAGTGAGACAAATGGTTTTGCAACACAAACACAACTGCAAAAAGTGGTTTTTAAACACTGACAGGACCCCGAAAGGTGGTTTTCAACATGGGCAGATGTGCAAAATGTGGTTTTCAACGCCAACACAAGTGTGAAAAGTGGTTTTCAATGCCAGCACATGTGTGGAAAGTGGTTTTGCAACACAAACACAAGTGCAAAAAGTGGTTTTCAATGCCAGCACAAGTGCGAAAAGTGGTTCTGCAACACAAGCTCAAGTGCGGAAAGCGGTTTTCAATGCCAGCACAAGTGCGTAAAGTAGATCTGCAACACGAGCTCAAGTGTGAAAAGTGGTTTTCAACACCAGCACAAGTGCGGAAAATGGTTTTGCAACACTAACACAAGTGCGACTAGTGGTTTTCAACGCAAGTACGAGTGCGGAAAGTGGTTTTTGCACAATAACACAAGTGCGAAAAGTGGTTTTGCAACACTAACACAAGTGAGAAAAGTCGTTTTACAACACTAGCACAAGTGCGAAAGTGGTTTTGCAACAGCAACACAAGTGAGACAAATGGTTTTGCAACACTAACACAAGTGCAAAAAGTGGTTTTGAACACTTACAGGAGGGCGAAAAGTGGTTTTCAACACTAGCAGATGTGCAAAAAGTGGTTTTCACCACCAGCACAAAGGCGGAAAGTGGTTTTGCAATACTAGCACATGTGTGAAAAGTGGTTTTCAATGCCAGCACAAGTGTGAAAAGTGGTTCTGCAACACAAGCTCAAGTGCGGAAAGTGGTTTTCAATGCCAGCACAAGTGCGTAAAGTAGTTCTGCAACACGAGCTCAAGTGTGGAAAGTGGTTTTCAACACCAGCACAAGTGCTGAAAATGGTTTTGTAACACTAACACAAGTGCAAAAAGTGGTTTTGCAACACTAACACAAGTGCGAAAAGTGGTTTTGCAATTCTAGCACATGTGTGAAAAGTGGTTTTCAACGCCAGTATGAGTGTGGAAAGTGGTTTATGCAACAATAACACTACTGCGAAAAGTGGTTTTGCAATACTAAACCAAATGCGAAAAGTGGTTTTCAACAAGAGCACGAGTGCTGAAAGTGGTTTTCAACGCCAGCATAAGTGTGGAAATTGTTTTTTGCATCGCTAACACAAATGTGATTAATGGTTTACAACACAAGTGCAGGTGCGAAAAGTGGTTTTCAACACCAGCACAAGTGCAAAAAGTGGTTTTACAACACTAACACAAGTGTGAAAAGTGGTTTTGCAACACTAAGACAAATGCGATTTGTGGTTTTCAACACTAGCGCAAGTGCGAAAACTGGATTTGCAACACCAACACAAGTGCGAAAAGTCATTTTGCAACACTAACACAAGTGCAAAACGTGGTTTTGAACACTAACAGGAGCGCGAAAAGTGGTTTTCAACACAAGCAGATGTGCAAAAAGTGGTTTTCAATGCCAGCACAAGGGCGGAAAGTGGTTTTGCAAAACTAGCACATGCGCGAAAATGGTTTTGCAACAGCAACACAAGTGAGACAAATGGTTTTGCAACACTAACACAAGTGCAAAAAGTGGTATTCAATGCCAGCACAAGTGTGGAAAGTAGTTCTGCAACACGAGCTCAAGTGCAGAACTTGCTTTTAAACACTAGCACAAGTGCAAAAAGTGGTTTTCAATGCCAGCACAAGTGCAGAAAGTAGTCTGCAACACCAGCTCAAGTGTGGAAAGTGGTTTTGCAACACTAGTGCAATTGCGAAAAGTGGATTTGCAACACCAACACAAGTGCGAAAAGTCGTTTTGCAACACTAACACAAGTGCGAAAGTGGTTTTGCAACAGCAACACAAGTGCGACTAGTGGTTTTCAACGCAAGTACGAGTGTGGAAAGTGGTTTTTGCACAATAACACAAGTGCGAAAAGTGGTTTTGCAACACTAACACAAGTGAGAAAAGTCGTTTTGCAACACTAGCACAAGTGCGAAAGTGGTTTTGCAACAGCAACACAAGTGAGACAAATGGTTTTGCAACACTAACACAAGTGCAAAAAGTGGTTTTGAACACTTACAGGAGGGCGAAAAGTGGTTTTCAACACTAGCAGATGTGCAAAAAGTGGTTTTCACCACCAGCACAAAGGCGGAAAGTGGTTTTGCAATACTAGCACATGTGTGAAAAGTGGTTTTCAATGCCAGCACAAGTGTGAAAAGTGGTTCTGCAACACAAGCTCAAGTGCGGAAAGTGGTTTTCAATGCCAGCACAAGTGCGTAAAGTAGTTCTGCAACACGAGCTCAAGTGTGGAAAGTGGTTTTCAACACCAGCACAAGTGCTGAAAATGGTTTTGTAACACTAACACAAGTGCAAAAAGTGGTTTTGCAACACTAACACAAGTGCGAAAAGTGGTTTTGCAATTCTAGCACATGTGTGAAAAGTGGTTTTCAACGCCAGTATGAGTGTGGAAAGTGGTTTATGCAACAATAACACTACTGCGAAAAGTGGTTTTGCAATACTAAACCAAATGCGAAAAGTGGTTTTCAACAAGAGCACGAGTGCTGAAAGTGGTTTTCAACGCCAGCATAAGTGTGGAAATTGTTTTTTGCATCGCTAACACAAATGTGATTAATGGTTTACAACACAAGTGCAGGTGCGAAAAGTGGTTTTCAACACCAGCACAAGTGCAAAAAGTGGTTTTACAACACTAACACAAGTGTGAAAAGTGGTTTTGCAACACTAAGACAAATGCGATTTGTGGTTTTCAACACTAGCGCAAGTGCGAAAACTGGATTTGCAACACCAACACAAGTGCGAAAAGTCATTTTGCAACACTAACACAAGTGCAAAACGTGGTTTTGAACACTAACAGGAGCGCGAAAAGTGGTTTTCAACACAAGCAGATGTGCAAAAAGTGGTTTTCAATGCCAGCACAAGGGCGGAAAGTGGTTTTGCAAAACTAGCACATGCGCGAAAATGGTTTTGCAACAGCAACACAAGTGAGACAAATGGTTTTGCAACACTAACACAAGTGCAAAAAGTGGTATTCAATGCCAGCACAAGTGTGGAAAGTAGTTCTGCAACACGAGCTCAAGTGCAGAACTTGCTTTTAAACACTAGCACAAGTGCAAAAAGTGGTTTTCAATGCCAGCACAAGTGCAGAAAGTAGTCTGCAACACCAGCTCAAGTGTGGAAAGTGGTTTTGCAACACTAGTGCAAGTGCGAAAAGTGGATTTGCAACACCAACACAAGTGCGAAAAGTCGTTTTGCAACACTAACACAAGTGCGAAAGTGGTTTTGCAACAGCAACACAAGTGCGACTAGTGGTTTTCAACGCAAGTACGAGTGTGGAAAGTGGTTTTTGCACAATAACACAAGTGCGAAAAGTGGTTTTGCAACACTAACACAAGTGAGAAAAGTCGTTTTGCAACACTAGCACAAGTGCGAAAGTGGTTTTGCAACAGCAACACAAGTGAGACAAATGGTTTTGCAACACTAACACAAGTGCAAAAAGTGGTTTTGAACACTTACAGGAGGGCGAAAAGTGGTTTTCAACACTAGCAGATGTGCAAAAAGTGGTTTTCACCACCAGCACAAAGGCGGAAAGTGGTTTTGCAATACTAGCACATGTGTGAAAAGTGGTTTTCAATGCCAGCACAAGTGTGAAAAGTGGTTCTGCAACACAAGCTCAAGTGCGGAAAGTGGTTTTCAATGCCAGCACAAGTGCGTAAAGTAGTTCTGCAACACGAGCTCAAGTGTGGAAAGTGGTTTTCAACACCAGCACAAGTGCTGAAAATGGTTTTGTAACACTAACACAAGTGCAAAAAGTGGTTTTGCAACACTAACACAAGTGCGAAAAGTGGTTTTGCAATTCTAGCACATGTGTGAAAAGTGGTTTTCAACGCCAGTATGAGTGTGGAAAGTGGTTTATGCAACAATAACACTACTGCGAAAAGTGGTTTTGCAATAATAAACCAAATGCGAAAAGTGGTTTTCAACAAGAGCACGAGTGCTGAAAGTGGTTTTCAACGCCAGCATAAATGTGGAAATTGTTTTTTGCATCGCTAACACAAATGTGATTAATGGTTTACAACACAAGTGCAGGTGCGAAAAGTGGTTTTCAACACCAGCACAAGTGCAAAAAGTGGTTTTACAACACTAACACAAGTGTGAAAAGTGGTTTTGCAACACTAAGACAAATGCGATTTGTGGTTTTCAACACTAGCGCAAGTGCGAAAACTGGATTTGCAACACCAACACAAGTGCGAAAAGTCATTTTGCAACACTAACACAAGTGCAAAACGTGGTTTTGAACACTAACAGGAGCGCGAAAAGTGGTTTTCAACACAAGCAGATGTGCAAAAAGTGGTTTTCAATGCCAGCACAAGGGCGGAAAGTGGTTTTGCAAAACTAGCACATGCACGAAAATGGTTTTGCAACAGCAACACAAGTGAGACAAATGGTTTTGCAACACTAACACAAGTGCAAAAAGTGGTATTCAATGCCAGCACAAGTGTGGAAAGTAGTTCTGCAACACGAGCTCAAGTGCAGAACTTGCTTTTAAACACTAGCACAAGTGCAAAAAGTGGTTTTCAATGCCAGCACAAGTGCAGAAAGTAGTCTGCAACACCAGCTCAAGTGTGGAAAGTGGTTTTGCAACACTAGTGCAAGTGCGAAAAGTGGATTTGCAACACCAACACAAGTGCGAAAAGTCGTTTTGCAACACTAACACAAGTGCGAAAGTGGTTTTGCAACAGCAACACAAGTGCGACTAGTGGTTTTCAACGCAAGTACGAGTGCGGAAAGTGGTTTTTGCACAATAACACAAGTGCGAAAAGTGGTTTTGCAAAACTAACACAAGTGGTTTTCAACACCAGCACAAGTGCAGAAAGTGGTTTTGCAATTCTAGCTCATGTGTGAAAAGTGGTTTTCAATGCCAGCACAAGTGTGGAAAGTGGATTTGCAACACTAATACAAGTGCAAAAAGTGGTTTTCAATGCCAGCACAAGTGAGAAAAGTGGTTTTACAACACCAGCGCAAGTGCGAAAACTGGATTTGCAACACCAACACAAGTGCGAAAAGTCATTTTGCAACACTAACACAAGTGCAAAACGTGGTTTTGAACACTAACAGGAGCGCGAAAAGTGGTTTTCAACACAAGCAGATGTGCAAAAAGTGGTTTTCAACGCCAGCACAAGGGCGGAAAGTGGTTTTGCAAAACTAGCACATGCGCGAAAATGGTTTTGCAACAGCAACACAAGTGAGACAAATGGTTTTGCAACACTAACACAAGTGCAAAAAGTGGTATTCAATGCCAGCACAAGTGTGGAAAGTAGTTCTGCAACACGAGCTCAAGTGCGGAACTTGCTTTTAAACACTAGCACAAGTGCAAAAAGTGGTTTTCAATGCCAGCACAAGTGCAGAAAGTAGTCTGCAACACCAGCTCAAGTGTGGAAAGTGGTTTTGCAACACAAGCTCATGTGTGGAAAGTGGTTTTCAACGCCAGCACAAGTGCGAAAAGTCGTTTTGCAACAGCAACACAAGTGAGAATAATGCTTTCGCAACACAAACACAAGTGTAAAAAGTGGTTTTCAACACCAGCAGATGTGCAAAAAGTGGTTTTCAACACCAGCACGAGTGCGGAAAGTGGTTTTGCAATACTAGCATACGTGTGAAAAGTGGTTTTCAATGCCAGCACAAGTGCAGAAAGTAGTCTGCAACACTATCTCAAGTGTGGAAAGTGGTTTTGCAACACTAACACAGGTGTGAAAGTGGTTTTGCAAGACTAACACAAGTGCGGAAAGTAGTCTGCAACACTAGCTCAAGTGTGGAAAGTGGTTTTGCAACACTAACACAGGTGTGAAAGTGGTTTTGCAAGACTAACACAAGTGCAAAAAGTGGTTTTGCAACACTGACACAAGTGCGATATGTGGTTTTCAACGCCAGTACGAGTACAGAAAGTGGTTTTTGCAACAATAACACGAGTACGAAAAGTGGTTTTGCAACACTAACACAAGTGCGATAAGTGGTTTACAACACTAGCACGAGCACCGAAAGTGATTTTTGCAACAATAACACAACTGCGAAAGGTGGTTTTGCAATACTAAACCAAATGCGAAAAGTGCTTTTCAGCACGAGTGCTGAAAGTGGTTTTCAACGCCAGCATAAGTGTGGAAATTGTTTTTTGCAACGCTAACACAAATGCGAATAATGGTATACAACACTAGCACGAGTGCGCAAAGTGGTTTGCAACAATAACCCAATTGCGATTTGTGATTTTCAACACTAGCGCAAGTGCGAAAAGTGGTTTTCAACACCAGCGCAAGTGCGAAAAGTGGTTTTGCAACACTAACACAAGTGTGAAAAGTGGTTTTGCAACACTAAGACAAATGCGAATTGTGGTTTTCAACACTAGCGCAAGTGCGAAAAGTGGATTTGCAACACTAACACAAGTGCGAAAAGTCGTTTTGCAACGCTAACATAAGTGCAAAAGTGGTTTTGCAACAGCAACACAAGTGAGACAAATGGTTTTGCAACACAAACACAACTGCAAAAAGTGGTTTTTAAACACTGACAGGACCCCGAAAGGTGGTTTTCAACATGGGCAGATGTGCAAAATGTGGTTTTCAACGCCAGCACAAGTGTGAAAAGTGGTTTTCAATGCCAGCACATGTGTGGAAAGTGGTTTTGCAACACAAACACAAGTGCAAAAAGTGGTTTTCAATGCCAGCACAAGTGCGAAAAGTGGTTCTGCAACACAAGCTCAAGTGCGGAAAGCGGTTTTCAATGCCAGCACAAGTGCGTAAAGTAGATCTGCAACACGAGCTCAAGTGTGAAAAGTGGTTTTCAACACCAGCACAAGTGCGGAAAATGGTTTTGCAACACTAACACAAGTGCGTCTAGTGGTTTTCAACGCAAGTACGAGTGCGGAAAGTGGTTTTTGCACAATAACACAAGTGCGAAAAGTGGTTTTGCAACACTAACACAAGTGAGAAAAGTCGTTTTGCAACACTAGCACAAGTGCGAAAGTGGTTTTGCAACAGCAACACAAGTGAGACAAATGGTTTTGCAACACTAACACAAGTGCAAAAAGTGGTTTTGAACACTTACAGGAGGGCGAAAAGTGGTTTTCAACACTAGCAGATGTGCAAAAAGTGGTTTTCACCACCAGCACAAAGGCGGAAAGTGGTTTTGCAATACTAGCACATGTGTGAAAAGTGGTTTTCAATGCCAGCACAAGTGTGAAAAGTGGTTCTGCAACACAAGCTCAAGTGCGGAAAGTGGTTTTCAATGCCAGCACAAGTGCGTAAAGTAGTTCTGCAACACGAGCTCAAGTGTGGAAAGTGGTTTTCAACACCAGCACAAGTGCTGAAAATGGTTTTGTAACACTAACACAAGTGCAAAAAGTGGTTTTGCAACACTAACACAAGTGCGAAAAGTGGTTTTGCAATTCTAGCACATGTGTGAAAAGTGGTTTTCAACGCCAGTATGAGTGTGGAAAGTGGTTTATGCAACAATAACACTACTGCGAAAAGTGGTTTTGCAATACTAAACCAAATGCGAAAAGTGGTTTTCAACAAGAGCACGAGTGCTGAAAGTGGTTTTCAACGCCAGCATAAGTGTGGAAATTGTTTTTTGCATCGCTAACACAAATGTGATTAATGGTTTACAACACAAGTGCAGGTGCGAAAAGTGGTTTTCAACACCAGCACAAGTGCAAAAAGTGGTTTTACAACACTAACACAAGTGTGAAAAGTGGTTTTGCAACACTAAGACAAATGCGATTTGTGGTTTTCAACACTAGCGCAAGTGCGAAAACTGGATTTGCAACACCAACACAAGTGCGAAAAGTCATTTTGCAACACTAACACAAGTGCAAAACGTGGTTTTGAACACTAACAGGAGCGCGAAAAGTGGTTTTCAACACAAGCAGATGTGCAAAAAGTGGTTTTCAATGCCAGCACAAGGGCGGAAAGTGGTTTTGCAAAACTAGCACATGCGCGAAAATGGTTTTGCAACAGCAACACAAGTGAGACAAATGGTTTTGCAACACTAACACAAGTGCAAAAAGTGGTATTCAATGCCAGCACAAGTGTGGAAAGTAGTTCTGCAACACGAGCTCAAGTGCAGAACTTGCTTTTAAACACTAGCACAAGTGCAAAAAGTGGTTTTCAATGCCAGCACAAGTGCAGAAAGTAGTCTGCAACACCAGCTCAAGTGTGGAAAGTGGTTTTGCAACACTAGTGCAAGTGCGAAAAGTGGATTTGCAACACCAACACAAGTGCGAAAAGTCGTTTTGCAACACTAACACAAGTGCGAAAGTGGTTTTGCAACAGCAACACAAGTGCGACTAGTGGTTTTCAACGCAAGTACGAGTGTGGAAAGTGGTTTTTGCACAATAACACAAGTGCGAAAAGTGGTTTTGCAACACTAACACAAGTGAGAAAAGTCGTTTTGCAACACTAGCACAAGTGCGAAAGTGGTTTTGCAACAGCAACACAAGTGAGACAAATGGTTTTGCAACACTAACACAAGTGCAAAAAGTGGTTTTGAACACTTACAGGAGGGCGAAAAGTGGTTTTCAACACTAGCAGATGTGCAAAAAGTGGTTTTCACCACCAGCACAAAGGCGGAAAGTGGTTTTGCAATACTAGCACATGTGTGAAAAGTGGTTTTCAATGCCAGCACAAGTGTGAAAAGTGGTTCTGCAACACAAGCTCAAGTGCGGAAAGTGGTTTTCAATGCCAGCACAAGTGCGTAAAGTAGTTCTGCAACACGAGCTCAAGTGTGGAAAGTGGTTTTCAACACCAGCACAAGTGCTGAAAATGGTTTTGTAACACTAACACAAGTGCAAAAAGTGGTTTTGCAACACTAACACAAGTGCGAAAAGTGGTTTTGCAATTCTAGCACATGTGTGAAAAGTGGTTTTCAACGCCAGTATGAGTGTGGAAAGTGGTTTATGCAACAATAACACTACTGCGAAAAGTGGTTTTGCAATACTAAACCAAATGCGAAAAGTGGTTTTCAACAAGAGCACGAGTGCTGAAAGTGGTTTTCAACGCCAGCATAAGTGTGGAAATTGTTTTTTGCATCGCTAACACAAATGTGATTAATGGTTTACAACACAAGTGCAGGTGCGAAAAGTGGTTTTCAACACCAGCACAAGTGCAAAAAGTGGTTTTACAACACTAACACAAGTGTGAAAAGTGGTTTTGCAACACTAAGACAAATGCGATTTGTGGTTTTCAACACTAGCGCAAGTGCGAAAACTGGATTTGCAACACCAACACAAGTGCGAAAAGTCATTTTGCAACACTAACACAAGTGCAAAACGTGGTTTTGAACACTAACAGGAGCGCGAAAAGTGGTTTTCAACACAAGCAGATGTGCAAAAAGTGGTTTTCAATGCCAGCACAAGGGCGGAAAGTGGTTTTGCAAAACTAGCACATGCGCGAAAATGGTTTTGCAACAACAACACAAGTGAGACAAATGGTTTTGCAACACTAACACAAGTGCAAAAAGTGGTATTCAATGCCAGCACAAGTGTGGAAAGTAGTTCTGCAACACGAGCTCAAGTGCAGAACTTGCTTTTAAACACTAGCACAAGTGCAAAAAGTGGTTTTCAATGCCAGCACAAGTGCAGAAAGTAGTCTGCAACACCAGCTCAAGTGTGGAAAGTGGTTTTGCAACACTAGTGCAAGTGCGAAAAGTGGATTTGCAACACCAACACAAGTACGAAAAGTCGTTTTGCAACACTAACACAAGTGCGAAAGTGGTTTTGCAACAGCAACACAAGTGCGACTAGTGGTTTTCAACGCAAGTACGAGTGTGGAAAGTGGTTTTTGCACAATAACACAAGTGCGAAAAGTGGTTTTGCAACACTAACACAAGTGAGAAAAGTCGTTTTGCAACACTAGCACAAGTGCGAAAGTGGTTTTGCAACAGCAACACAAGTGAGACAAATGGTTTTGCAACACTAACACAAGTGCAAAAAGTGGTTTTGAACACTTACAGGAGGGCGAAAAGTGGTTTTCAACACTAGCAGATGTGCAAAAAGTGGTTTTCACCACCAGCACAAAGGCGGAAAGTGGTTTTGCAATACTAGCACATGTGTGAAAAGTGGTTTTCAATGCCAGCACAAGTGTGAAAAGTGGTTCTGCAACACAAGCTCAAGTGCGGAAAGTGGTTTTCAATGCCAGCACAAGTGCGTAAAGTAGTTCTGCAACACGAGCTCAAGTGTGGAAAGTGGTTTTCAACACCAGCACAAGTGCTGAAAATGGTTTTGTAACACTAACACAAGTGCAAAAAGTGGTTTTGCAACACTAACACAAGTGCGAAAAGTGGTTTTGCAATTCTAGCACATGTGTGAAAAGTGGTTTTCAACGCCAGTATGAGTGTGGAAAGTGGTTTATGCAACAATAACACTACTGCGAAAAGTGGTTTTGCAATACTAAACCAAATGCGAAAAGTGGTTTTCAACAAGAGCACGAGTGCTGAAAGTGGTTTTCAACGCCAGCATAAGTGTGGAAATTGTTTTTTGCATCGCTAACACAAATGTGATTAATGGTTTACAACACAAGTGCAGGTGCGAAAAGTGGTTTTCAACACCAGCACAAGTGCAAAAAGTGGTTTTACAACACTAACACAAGTGTGAAAAGTGGTTTTGCAACACTAAGACAAATGCGATTTGTGGTTTTCAACACTAGCGCAAGTGCGAAAACTGGATTTGCAACACCAACACAAGTGCGAAAAGTCATTTTGCAACACTAACACAAGTGCAAAACGTGGTTTTGAACACTAACAGGAGCGCGAAAAGTGGTTTTCAACACAAGCAGATGTGCAAAAAGTGGTTTTCAATGCCAGCACAAGAGCGGAAAGTGGTTTTGCAAAACTAGCACATGCACGAAAATGGTTTTGCAACAGCAACACAAGTGAGACAAATGATTTTGCAACACTAACACAAGTGCAAAAAGTGGTATTCAATGCCAGCACAAGTGTGGAAAGTAGTTCTGCAACACGAGCTCAAGTGCAGAACTTGCTTTTAAACACTAGCACAAGTGCAAAAAGTGGTTTTCAATGCCAGCACAAGTGCAGAAAGTAGTCTGCAACACCAGCTCAAGTGTGGAAAGTGGTTTTGCAACACTAGTGCAAGTGCGAAAAGTGGATTTGCAACACCAACACAAGTGCGAAAAGTCGTTTTGCAACACTAACACAAGTGCGAAAGTGGTTTTGCAACAGCAACACAAGTGCGACTAGTGGTTTTCAACGCAAGTACGAGTGCGGAAAGTGGTTTTTGCACAATAACACAAGTGCGAAAAGTGGTTTTGCAAAACTAACACAAGTGGTTTTCAACACCAGCACAAGTGCAGAAAGTGGTTTTGCAATTCTAGCTCATGTGTGAAAAGTGGTTTTCAATGCCAGCACAAGTGTGGAAAGTGGATTTGCAACACTAATACAAGTGCAAAAAGTGGTTTTCAATGCCAGCACAAGTGAGAAAAGTGGTTTTACAACACCAGCGCAAGTGCGAAAACTGGATTTGCAACACCAACACAAGTGCGAAAAGTCATTTTGCAACACTAACACAAGTGCAAAACGTGGTTTTGAACACTAACAGGAGCGCGAAAAGTGGTTTTCAACACAAGCAGATGTGCAAAAAGTGGTTTTCAACGCCAGCACAAGGGCGGAAAGTGGTTTTGCAATACTAGCACATGTGTGAAAAGTGGTTTTCAATGCCAGCACAAGTGTGAAAAGTGGTTCTGCAACACAAGCTCAAGTGCGGAAAGTGGTTTTCAATGCCAGCACAAGTGCGTAAAGTAGTTCTGCAACACGAGCTCAAGTGTGGAAAGTGGTTTTCAACACCAGCACAAGTGCTGAAAATGGTTTTGTAACACTAACACAAGTGCAAAAAGTGGTTTTGCAACACTAACACAAGTGCGAAAAGTGGTTTTGCAATTCTAGCACATGTGTGAAAAGTGGTTTTCAACGCCAGTATGAGTGTGGAAAGTGGTTTATGCAACAATAACACTACTGCGAAAAGTGGTTTTGCAATACTAAACCAAATGCGAAAAGTGGTTTTCAACAAGAGCACGAGTGCTGAAAGTGGTTTTCAACGCCAGCATAAGTGTGGAAATTGTTTTTTGCATCGCTAACACAAATGTGATTAATGGTTTACAACACAAGTGCAGGTGCGAAAAGTGGTTTTCAACACCAGCACAAGTGCAAAAAGTGGTTTTACAACACTAACACAAGTGTGAAAAGTGGTTTTGCAACACTAAGACAAATGCGATTTGTGGTTTTCAACACTAGCGCAAGTGCGAAAACTGGATTTGCAACACCAACACAAGTGCGAAAAGTCATTTTGCAACACTAACACAAGTGCAAAACGTGGTTTTGAACACTAACAGGAGCGCGAAAAGTGGTTTTCAACACAAGCAGATGTGCAAAAAGTGGTTTTCAATGCCAGCACAAGGGCGGAAAGTGGTTTTGCAAAACTAGCACATGCGCGAAAATGGTTTTGCAACAGCAACACAAGTGAGACAAATGGTTTTGCAACACTAACACAAGTGCAAAAAGTGGTATTCAATGCCAGCACAAGTGTGGAAAGTAGTTCTGCAACACGAGCTCAAGTGCAGAACTTGCTTTTAAACACTAGCACAAGTGCAAAAAGTGGTTTTCAATGCCAGCACAAGTGCAGAAAGTAGTCTGCAACACCAGCTCAAGTGTGGAAAGTGGTTTTGCAACACTAGTGCAAGTGCGAAAAGTGGATTTGCAACACCAACACAAGTGCGAAAAGTCGTTTTGCAACACTAACACAAGTGCGAAAGTGGTTTTGCAACAGCAACACAAGTGCGACTAGTGGTTTTCAACGCAAGTACGAGTGTGGAAAGTGGTTTTTGCACAATAACACAAGTGCGAAAAGTGGTTTTGCAACACTAACACAAGTGAGAAAAGTCGTTTTGCAACACTAGCACAAGTGCGAAAGTGGTTTTGCAACAGCAACACAAGTGAGACAAATGGTTTTGCAACACTAACACAAGTGCAAAAAGTGGTTTTGAACACTTACAGGAGGGCGAAAAGTGGTTTTCAACACTAGCAGATGTGCAAAAAGTGGTTTTCACCACCAGCACAAAGGCGGAAAGTGGTTTTGCAATACTAGCACATGTGTGAAAAGTGGTTTTCAATGCCAGCACAAGTGTGAAAAGTGGTTCTGCAACACAAGCTCAAGTGCGGAAAGTGGTTTTCAATGCCAGCACAAGTGCGTAAAGTAGTTCTGCAACACGAGCTCAAGTGTGGAAAGTGGTTTTCAACACCAGCACAAGTGCTGAAAATGGTTTTGTAACACTAACACAAGTGCAAAAAGTGGTTTTGCAACACTAACACAAGTGCGAAAAGTGGTTTTGCAATTCTAGCACATGTGTGAAAAGTGGTTTTCAACGCCAGTATGAGTGTGGAAAGTGGTTTATGCAACAATAACACTACTGCGAAAAGTGGTTTTGCAATACTAAACCAAATGCGAAAAGTGGTTTTCAACAAGAGCACGAGTGCTGAAAGTGGTTTTCAACGCCAGCATAAGTGTGGAAATTGTTTTTTGCATCGCTAACACAAATGTGATTAATGGTTTACAACACAAGTGCAGGTGCGAAAAGTGGTTTTCAACACCAGCACAAGTGCAAAAAGTGGTTTTACAACACTAACACAAGTGTGAAAAGTGGTTTTGCAACACTAAGACAAATGCGATTTGTGGTTTTCAACACTAGCGCAAGTGCGAAAACTGGATTTGCAACACCAACACAAGTGCGAAAAGTCATTTTGCAACACTAACACAAGTGCAAAACGTGGTTTTGAACACTAACAGGAGCGCGAAAAGTGGTTTTCAACACAAGCAGATGTGCAAAAAGTGGTTTTCAATGCCAGCACAAGGGCGGAAAGTGGTTTTGCAAAACTAGCACATGCGCGAAAATGGTTTTGCAACAGCAACACAAGTGAGACAAATGGTTTTGCAACACTAACACAAGTGCAAAAAGTGGTATTCAATGCCAGCACAAGTGTGGAAAGTAGTTCTGCAACACGAGCTCAAGTGCAGAACTTGCTTTTAAACACTAGCACAAGTGCAAAAAGTGGTTTTCAATGCCAGCACAAGTGCAGAAAGTAGTCTGCAACACCAGCTCAAGTGTGGAAAGTGGTTTTGCAACACTAGTGCAAGTGCGAAAAGTGGATTTGCAACACCAACACAAGTGCGAAAAGTCGTTTTGCAACACTAACACAAGTGCGAAAGTGGTTTTGCAACACTAAGACAAGTGGTTTTCAACACCAGTACGAGCGCGGAAAGTGATTTTTGCAACACTAACACAAGTGCGGAGAGTGGTTTTCAACGCCAGCACAAGTGTGAAAAGTGGTATTGCAACACCACCACAAGTGAGACAAATGGTTTTGCAAGACTAACACAAGTGCAAAAAGTGGTTTTGAGCACTAACAGGAGCGCGAAAAGTGGTTTTCAACACAAGCAGATGTGCAAAAAGTGGTTTTCAACACCAGCACAAGTGCAGAAAGTGGTTTTGCAATTCTAGCACATGTGTGAAAAGTGGTTTTCAATGCCAGCACAAGTGTGGATAGTGGATTTGCAACATTAACACAAGTGCAAAAAGTGGTTTCAATGCCAGCACAAGTGAGAAAAGTAGATCTGCAACACAAGCTCATGTGTGGAAAGTGGTTTTCAACGCCAGCACAAGTGCGAAAAGTGGTTTTGCAACAGCAACACAAGTGAGAATAATGCTTTCGCAACACAAACACAAGTGTAAAAAGTGGTTTTCAACACCAGCAGATGTGCAAAAAGTGGTTTTCAACACCAGCACGAGTGCGGAAAGTGGTTTTGCAATACTAGCATACGTGTGAAAAGTGGTTTTCAATGCCAGCACAAGTGCAGAAAGTAGTCTGCAACACTAGCTCAAGTGTGGAAAGTGGTTTTGCAACACTAACACAGGTGTGAAAGTGGTTTTGCAAGACTAACACAAGTGCGGAAAGTAGTCTGCAACACTAGCTCAAGTGTGGAAAGTGGTTTTGCAACACTAACACAGGTGTGAAAGTGGTTTTGCAAGACTAACACAAGTGCAAAAAGTGGTTTTGCAACACTGACACAAGTGCGATATGTGGTTTTCAACGCCAGTACGAGTACAGAAAGTGGTTTTTGCAACAATAACACGAGTACGAAAAGTGGTTTTGCAACACTAACACAAGTGCGATAAGTGGTTTACAACACTAGCACGAGCACCGAAAGTGATTTTTGCAACAATAACACAACTGCGAAAGGTGGTTTTGCAATACTAAACCAAATGCGAAAAGTGGTTTTCAGCACGAGTGCTGAAAGTGGTTTTCAACGCCAGCATGTGTGGAAATTGTTTTTTGCAACGCTAACACAAATGCGAATAATGGTATACAACACTAGCACGAGTGCGCAAAGTGGTTTGCAACAATAACCCAATTGCGATTTGTGATTTTCAACACTAGCGCAAGTGCGAAAAGTGGTTTTCAACACCAGCGCAAGTGCGAAAAGTGGTTTTGCAACACTAACACAAGTGTGAAAAGTGGTTTTGCAACACTAAGACAAATGCGAATTGTGGTTTTCAACACTAGCGCAAGTGCGAAAAGTGGATTTGCAACACTAACACAAGTGCGAAAAGTCGTTTTGCAACGCTAACATAAGTGCAAAAGTGGTTTTGCAACAGCAACACAAGTGAGACAAATGGTTTTGCAACACAAACACAACTGCAAAAAGTGGTTTTTAAACACTGACAGGACCCCGAAAGGTGGTTTTCAACATGGGCAGATGTGCAAAATGTGGTTTTCAACGCCAGCACAAGTGTGAAAAGTGGTTTTCAATGCCAGCACATGTGTGGAAAGTGGTTTTGCAACACAAACACAAGTGCAAAAAGTGGTTTTCAATGCCAGCACAAGTGCGAAAAGTGTTTCTGCAACACAAGCTCAAGTGCGGAAAGCGGTTTTCAATGCCAGCACAAGTGCGTAAAGTAGATCTGCAACACGAGCTCAAGTGTGAAAAGTGGTTTTCAACACCAGCACAAGTGCGGAAAATGGTTTTGCAACACTAACACAAGTGCGACTAGTGGTTTTCAACGCAAGTACGAGTGCGGAAAGTGGTTTTTGCACAATAACACAAGTGCGAAAAGTGGTTTTGCAACACTAACACAAGTGAGAAAAGTCGTTTTGCAACACTAGCACAAGTGCGAAAGTGGTTTTGCAACAGCAACACAAGTGAGACAAATGGTTTTGCAACACTAACACAAGTGCAAAAAGTGGTTTTGAACACTTACAGGAGGGCGAAAAGTGGTTTTCAACACTAGCAGATGTGCAAAAAGTGGTTTTCACCACCAGCACAAAGACGGAAAGTGGTTTTGCAATACTAGCACATGTGTGAAAAGTGGTTTTCAATGCCAGCACAAGTGTGAAAAGTGGTTCTGCAACACAAGCTCAAGTGCGGAAAGTGGTTTTCAATGCCAGCACAAGTGCGTAAAGTAGTTCTGCAACACGAGCTCAAGTGTGGAAAGTGGTTTTCAACACCAGCACAAGTGCTGAAAATGGTTTTGTAACACTAACACAAGTGCAAAAAGTGGTTTTGCAACACTAACACAAGTGCGAAAAGTGGTTTTGCAATTCTAGCACATGTGTGAAAAGTGGTTTTCAACGCCAGTATGAGTGTGGAAAGTGGTTTATGCAACAATAACACTACTGCGAAAAGTGGTTTTGCAATAATAAACCAAATGCGAAAAGTGGTTTTCAACAAGAGCACGAGTGCTGAAAGTGGTTTTCAACGCCAGCATAAATGTGGAAATTGTTTTTTGCATCGCTAACACAAATGTGATTAATGGTTTACAACACAAGTGCAGGTGCGAAAAGTGGTTTTCAACACCAGCACAAGTGCAAAAAGTGGTTTTACAACACTAACACAAGTGTGAAAAGTGGTTTTGCAACACTAAGACAAATGCGATTTGTGGTTTTCAACACTAGCGCAAGTGCGAAAACTGGATTTGCAACACCAACACAAGTGCGAAAAGTCATTTTGCAACACTAACACAAGTGCAAAACGTGGTTTTGAACACTAACAGGAGCGCGAAAAGTGGTTTTCAACACAAGCAGATGTGCAAAAAGTGGTTTTCAATGCCAGCACAAGGGCGGAAAGTGGTTTTGCAAAACTAGCACATGCACGAAAATGGTTTTGCAACAGCAACACAAGTGAGACAAATGGTTTTGCAACACTAACACAAGTGCAAAAAGTGGTATTCAATGCCAGCACAAGTGTGGAAAGTAGTTCTGCAACACGAGCTCAAGTGCAGAACTTGCTTTTAAACACTAGCACAAGTGCAAAAAGTGGTTTTCAATGCCAGCACAAGTGCAGAAAGTAGTCTGCAACACCAGCTCAAGTGTGGAAAGTGGTTTTGCAACACTAGTGCAAGTGCGAAAAGTGGATTTGCAACACCAACACAAGTGCGAAAAGTCGTTTTGCAACACTAACACAAGTGCGAAAGTGGTTTTGCAACAGCAACACAAGTGCGACTAGTGGTTTTCAACGCAAGTACGAGTGCGGAAAGTGGTTTTTGCACAATAACACAAGTGCGAAAAGTGGTTTTGCAAAACTAACACAAGTGGTTTTCAACACCAGCACAAGTGCAGAAAGTGGTTTTGCAATTCTAGCTCATGTGTGAAAAGTGGTTTTCAATGCCAGCACAAGTGTGGAAAGTGGATTTGCAACACTAATACAAGTGCAAAAAGTGGTTTTCAATGCCAGCACAAGTGAGAAAAGTGGTTTTACAACACCAGCGCAAGTGCGAAAACTGGATTTGCAACACCAACACAAGTGCGAAAAGTCATTTTGCAACACTAACACAAGTGCAAAACGTGGTTTTGAACACTAACAGGAGCGCGAAAAGTGGTTTTCAACACAAGCAGATGTGCAAAAAGTGGTTTTCAACGCCAGCACAAGGGCGGAAAGTGGTTTTGCAAAACTAGCACATGCGCGAAAATGGTTTTGCAACAGCAACACAAGTGAGACAAATGGTTTTGCAACACTAACACAAGTGCAAAAAGTGGTATTCAATGCCAGCACAAGTGTGGAAAGTAGTTCTGCAACACGAGCTCAAGTGCGGAACTTGCTTTTAAACACTAGCACAAGTGCAAAAAGTGGTTTTCAATGCCAGCACAAGTGCAGAAAGTAGTCTGCAACACCAGCTCAAGTGTGGAAAGTGGTTTTGCAACACAAGCTCATGTGTGGAAAGTGGTTTTCAACGCCAGCACAAGTGCGAAAAGTCGTTTTGCAACAGCAACACAAGTGAGAATAATGCTTTCGCAACACAAACACAAGTGTAAAAAGTGGTTTTCAACACCAGCAGATGTGCAAAAAGTGGTTTTCAACACCAGCACGAGTGCGGAAAGTGGTTTTGCAATACTAGCATACGTGTGAAAAGTGGTTTTCAATGCCAGCACAAGTGCAGAAAGTAGTCTGCAACACTAGCTCAAGTGTGGAAAGTGGTTTTGCAACACTAACACAGGTGTGAAAGTGGTTTTGCAAGACTAACACAAGTGCGGAAAGTAGTCTGCAACACTAGCTCAAGTGTGGAAAGTGGTTTTGCAACACTAACACAGGTGTGAAAGTGGTTTTGCAAGACTAACACAAGTGCAAAAAGTGGTTTTGCAACACTGACACAAGTGCGATATGTGGTTTTCAACGCCAGTACGAGTACAGAAAGTGGTTTTTGCAACAATAACACGAGTACGAAAAGTGGTTTTGCAACACTAACACAAGTGCGATAAGTGGTTTACAACACCAGCACGAGCACCGAAAGTGATTTTTGCAACAATAACACAACTGCGAAAGGTGGTTTTGCAATACTAAACCAAATGCGAAAAGTGCTTTTCAGCACGAGTGCTGAAAGTGGTTTTCAACGCCAGCATAAGTGTGGAAATTGTTTTTTGCAACGCTAACACAAATGCGAATAATGGTATACAACACTAGCACGAGTGCGCAAAGTGGTTTGCAACAATAACCCAATTGCGATTTGTGATTTTCAACACTAGCGCAAGTGCGAAAAGTGGTTTTCAACACCAGCGCAAGTGCGAAAAGTGGTTTTGCAACACTAACACAAGTGTGAAAAGTGGTTTTGCAACACTAAGACAAATGCGAATTGTGGTTTTCAACACTAGCGCAAGTGCGAAAAGTGGATTTGCAACACTAACACAAGTGCGAAAAGTCGTTTTGCAACGCTAACATAAGTGCAAAAGTGGTTTTGCAACAGCAACACAAGTGAGACAAATGGTTTTGCAACACAAACACAACTGCAAAAAGTGGTTTTTAAACACTGACAGGACCCCGAAAGGTGGTTTTCAACATGGGCAGATGTGCAAAATGTGGTTTTCAACGCCAGCACAAGTGTGAAAAGTGGTTTTCAATGCCAGCACATGTGTGGAAAGTGGTTTTGCAACACAAACACAAGTGCAAAAAGTGGTTTTCAATGCCAGCACAAGTGCGAAAAGTGGTTCTGCAACACAAGCTCAAGTGCGGAAAGCGGTTTTCAATGCCAGCACAAGTGCGTAAAGTAGATCTGCAACACGAGCTCAAGTGTGAAAAGTGGTTTTCAACACCAGCACAAGTGCGGAAAATGGTTTTGCAACACTAACACAAGTGCGACTAGTGGTTTTCAACGCAAGTACGAGTGCGGAAAGTGGTTTTTGCACAATAACACAAGTGCGAAAAGTGGTTTTGCAACACTAACACAAGTGAGAAAAGTCGTTTTGCAACACTAGCACAAGTGCGAAAGTGGTTTTGCAACAGCAACACAAGTGAGACAAATGGTTTTGCAACACTAACACAAGTGCAAAAAGTGGTTTTGAACACTTACAGGAGGGCGAAAAGTGGTTTTCAACACTAGCAGATGTGCAAAAAGTGGTTTTCACCACCAGCACAAAGGCGGAAAGTGGTTTTGCAATACTAGCACATGTGTGAAAAGTGGTTTTCAATGCCAGCACAAGTGTGAAAAGTGGTTCTGCAACACAAGCTCAAGTGCGGAAAGTGGTTTTCAATGCCAGCACAAGTGCGTAAAGTAGTTCTGCAACACGAGCTCAAGTGTGGAAAGTGGTTTTCAACACCAGCACAAGTGCTGAAAATGGTTTTGTAACACTAACACAAGTGCAAAAAGTGGTTTTGCAACACTAACACAAGTGCGAAAAGTGGTTTTGCAATTCTAGCACATGTGTGAAAAGTGGTTTTCAACGCCAGTATGAGTGTGGAAAGTGGTTTATGCAACAATAACACTACTGCGAAAAGTGGTTTTGCAATACTAAACCAAATGCGAAAAGTGGTTTTCAACAAGAGCACGAGTGCTGAAAGTGGTTTTCAACGCCAGCATAAGTGTGGAAATTGTTTTTTGCATCGCTAACACAAATGTGATTAATGGTTTACAACACAAGTGCAGGTGCGAAAAGTGGTTTTCAACACCAGCACAAGTGCAAAAAGTGGTTTTACAACACTAACACAAGTGTGAAAAGTGGTTTTGCAACACTAAGACAAATGCGATTTGTGGTTTTCAACACTAGCGCAAGTGCGAAAACTGGATTTGCAACACCAACACAAGTGCGAAAAGTCATTTTGCAACACTAACACAAGTGCAAAACGTGGTTTTGAACACTAACAGGAGCGCGAAAAGTGGTTTTCAACACAAGCAGATGTGCAAAAAGTGGTTTTCAATGCCAGCACAAGGGCGGAAAGTGGTTTTGCAAAACTAGCACATGCGCGAAAATGGTTTTGCAACAGCAACACAAGTGAGACAAATGGTTTTGCAACACTAACACAAGTGCAAAAAGTGGTATTCAATGCCAGCACAAGTGTGGAAAGTAGTTCTGCAACACGAGCTCAAGTGCAGAACTTGCTTTTAAACACTAGCACAAGTGCAAAAAGTGGTTTTCAATGCCAGCACAAGTGCAGAAAGTAGTCTGCAACACCAGCTCAAGTGTGGAAAGTGGTTTTGCAACACTAGTGCAATTGCGAAAAGTGGATTTGCAACACCAACACAAGTGCGAAAAGTCGTTTTGCAACACTAACACAAGTGCGAAAGTGGTTTTGCAACAGCAACACAAGTGCGACTAGTGGTTTTCAACGCAAGTACGAGTGTGGAAAGTGGTTTTTGCACAATAACACAAGTGCGAAAAGTGGTTTTGCAACACTAACACAAGTGAGAAAAGTCGTTTTGCAACACTAGCACAAGTGCGAAAGTGGTTTTGCAACAGCAACACAAGTGAGACAAATGGTTTTGCAACACTAACACAAGTGCAAAAAGTGGTTTTGAACACTTACAGGAGGGCGAAAAGTGGTTTTCAACACTAGCAGATGTGCAAAAAGTGGTTTTCACCACCAGCACAAAGGCGGAAAGTGGTTTTGCAATACTAGCACATGTGTGAAAAGTGGTTTTCAATGCCAGCACAAGTGTGAAAAGTGGTTCTGCAACACAAGCTCAAGTGCGGAAAGTGGTTTTCAATGCCAGCACAAGTGCGTAAAGTAGTTCTGCAACACGAGCTCAAGTGTGGAAAGTGGTTTTCAACACCAGCACAAGTGCTGAAAATGGTTTTGTAACACTAACACAAGTGCAAAAAGTGGTTTTGCAACACTAACACAAGTGCGAAAAGTGGTTTTGCAATTCTAGCACATGTGTGAAAAGTGGTTTTCAACGCCAGTATGAGTGTGGAAAGTGGTTTATGCAACAATAACACTACTGCGAAAAGTGGTTTTGCAATACTAAACCAAATGCGAAAAGTGGTTTTCAACAAGAGCACGAGTGCTGAAAGTGGTTTTCAACGCCAGCATAAGTGTGGAAATTGTTTTTTGCATCGCTAACACAAATGTGATTAATGGTTTACAACACAAGTGCAGGTGCGAAAAGTGGTTTTCAACACCAGCACAAGTGCAAAAAGTGGTTTTACAACACTAACACAAGTGTGAAAAGTGGTTTTGCAACACTAAGACAAATGCGATTTGTGGTTTTCAACACTAGCGCAAGTGCGAAAACTGGATTTGCAACACCAACACAAGTGCGAAAAGTCATTTTGCAACACTAACACAAGTGCAAAACGTGGTTTTGAACACTAACAGGAGCGCGAAAAGTGGTTTTCAACACAAGCAGATGTGCAAAAAGTGGTTTTCAATGCCAGCACAAGGGCGGAAAGTGGTTTTGCAAAACTAGCACATGCGCGAAAATGGTTTTGCAACAGCAACACAAGTGAGACAAATGGTTTTGCAACACTAACACAAGTGCAAAAAGTGGTATTCAATGCCAGCACAAGTGTGGAAAGTAGTTCTGCAACACGAGCTCAAGTGCAGAACTTGCTTTTAAACACTAGCACAAGTGCAAAAAGTGGTTTTCAATGCCAGCACAAGTGCAGAAAGTAGTCTGCAACACCAGCTCAAGTGTGGAAAGTGGTTTTGCAACACTAGTGCAAGTGCGAAAAGTGGATTTGCAACACCAACACAAGTGCGAAAAGTCGTTTTGCAACACTAACACAAGTGCGAAAGTGGTTTTGCAACAGCAACACAAGTGCGACTAGTGGTTTTCAACGCAAGTACGAGTGTGGAAAGTGGTTTTTGCACAATAACACAAGTGCGAAAAGTGGTTTTGCAACACTAACACAAGTGAGAAAAGTCGTTTTGCAACACTAGCACAAGTGCGAAAGTGGTTTTGCAACAGCAACACAAGTGAGACAAATGGTTTTGCAACACTAACACAAGTGCAAAAAGTGGTTTTGAACACTTACAGGAGGGCGAAAAGTGGTTTTCAACACTAGCAGATGTGCAAAAAGTGGTTTTCACCACCAGCACAAAGGCGGAAAGTGGTTTTGCAATACTAGCACATGTGTGAAAAGTGGTTTTCAATGCCAGCACAAGTGTGAAAAGTGGTTCTGCAACACAAGCTCAAGTGCGGAAAGTGGTTTTCAATGCCAGCACAAGTGCGTAAAGTAGTTCTGCAACACGAGCTCAAGTGTGGAAAGTGGTTTTCAACACCAGCACAAGTGCTGAAAATGGTTTTGTAACACTAACACAAGTGCAAAAAGTGGTTTTGCAACACTAACACAAGTGCGAAAAGTGGTTTTGCAATTCTAGCACATGTGTGAAAAGTGGTTTTCAACGCCAGTATGAGTGTGGAAAGTGGTTTATGCAACAATAACACTACTGCGAAAAGTGGTTTTGCAATAATAAACCAAATGCGAAAAGTGGTTTTCAACAAGAGCACGAGTGCTGAAAGTGGTTTTCAACGCCAGCATAAATGTGGAAATTGTTTTTTGCATCGCTAACACAAATGTGATTAATGGTTTACAACACAAGTGCAGGTGCGAAAAGTGGTTTTCAACACCAGCACAAGTGCAAAAAGTGGTTTTACAACACTAACACAAGTGTGAAAAGTGGTTTTGCAACACTAAGACAAATGCGATTTGTGGTTTTCAACACTAGCGCAAGTGCGAAAACTGGATTTGCAACACCAACACAAGTGCGAAAAGTCATTTTGCAACACTAACACAAGTGCAAAACGTGGTTTTGAACACTAACAGGAGCGCGAAAAGTGGTTTTCAACACAAGCAGATGTGCAAAAAGTGGTTTTCAATGCCAGCACAAGGGCGGAAAGTGGTTTTGCAAAACTAGCACATGCACGAAAATGGTTTTGCAACAGCAACACAAGTGAGACAAATGGTTTTGCAACACTAACACAAGTGCAAAAAGTGGTATTCAATGCCAGCACAAGTGTGGAAAGTAGTTCTGCAACACGAGCTCAAGTGCAGAACTTGCTTTTAAACACTAGCACAAGTGCAAAAAGTGGTTTTCAATGCCAGCACAAGTGCAGAAAGTAGTCTGCAACACCAGCTCAAGTGTGGAAAGTGGTTTTGCAACACTAGTGCAAGTGCGAAAAGTGGATTTGCAACACCAACACAAGTGCGAAAAGTCGTTTTGCAACACTAACACAAGTGCGAAAGTGGTTTTGCAACAGCAACACAAGTGCGACTAGTGGTTTTCAACGCAAGTACGAGTGCGGAAAGTGGTTTTTGCACAATAACACAAGTGCGAAAAGTGGTTTTGCAAAACTAACACAAGTGGTTTTCAACACCAGCACAAGTGCAGAAAGTGGTTTTGCAATTCTAGCTCATGTGTGAAAAGTGGTTTTCAATGCCAGCACAAGTGTGGAAAGTGGATTTGCAACACTAATACAAGTGCAAAAAGTGGTTTTCAATGCCAGCACAAGTGAGAAAAGTGGTTTTACAACACCAGCGCAAGTGCGAAAACTGGATTTGCAACACCAACACAAGTGCGAAAAGTCATTTTGCAACACTAACACAAGTGCAAAACGTGGTTTTGAACACTAACAGGAGCGCGAAAAGTGGTTTTCAACACAAGCAGATGTGCAAAAAGTGGTTTTCAACGCCAGCACAAGGGCGGAAAGTGGTTTTGCAAAACTAGCACATGCGCGAAAATGGTTTTGCAACAGCAACACAAGTGAGACAAATGGTTTTGCAACACTAACACAAGTGCAAAAAGTGGTATTCAATGCCAGCACAAGTGTGGAAAGTAGTTCTGCAACACGAGCTCAAGTGCGGAACTTGCTTTTAAACACTAGCACAAGTGCAAAAAGTGGTTTTCAATGCCAGCACAAGTGCAGAAAGTAGTCTGCAACACCAGCTCAAGTGTGGAAAGTGGTTTTGCAACACAAGCTCATGTGTGGAAAGTGGTTTTCAACGCCAGCACAAGTGCGAAAAGTCGTTTTGCAACAGCAACACAAGTGAGAATAATGCTTTCGCAACACAAACACAAGTGTAAAAAGTGGTTTTCAACACCAGCAGATGTGCAAAAAGTGGTTTTCAACACCAGCACGAGTGCGGAAAGTGGTTTTGCAATACTAGCATACGTGTGAAAAGTGGTTTTCAATGCCAGCACAAGTGCAGAAAGTAGTCTGCAACACTATCTCAAGTGTGGAAAGTGGTTTTGCAACACTAACACAGGTGTGAAAGTGGTTTTGCAAGACTAACACAAGTGCGGAAAGTAGTCTGCAACACTAGCTCAAGTGTGGAAAGTGGTTTTGCAACACTAACACAGGTGTGAAAGTGGTTTTGCAAGACTAACACAAGTGCAAAAAGTGGTTTTGCAACACTGACACAAGTGCGATATGTGGTTTTCAACGCCAGTACGAGTACAGAAAGTGGTTTTTGCAACAATAACACGAGTACGAAAAGTGGTTTTGCAACACTAACACAAGTGCGATAAGTGGTTTACAACACTAGCACGAGCACCGAAAGTGATTTTTGCAACAATAACACAACTGCGAAAGGTGGTTTTGCAATACTAAACCAAATGCGAAAAGTGCTTTTCAGCACGAGTGCTGAAAGTGGTTTTCAACGCCAGCATAAGTGTGGAAATTGTTTTTTGCAACGCTAACACAAATGCGAATAATGGTATACAACACTAGCACGAGTGCGCAAAGTGGTTTGCAACAATAACCCAATTGCGATTTGTGATTTTCAACACTAGCGCAAGTGCGAAAAGTGGTTTTCAACACCAGCGCAAGTGCGAAAAGTGGTTTTGCAACACTAACACAAGTGTGAAAAGTGGTTTTGCAACACTAAGACAAATGCGAATTGTGGTTTTCAACACTAGCGCAAGTGCGAAAAGTGGATTTGCAACACTAACACAAGTGCGAAAAGTCGTTTTGCAACGCTAACATAAGTGCAAAAGTGGTTTTGCAACAGCAACACAAGTGAGACAAATGGTTTTGCAACACAAACACAACTGCAAAAAGTGGTTTTTAAACACTGACAGGACCCCGAAAGGTGGTTTTCAACATGGGCAGATGTGCAAAATGTGGTTTTCAACGCCAGCACAAGTGTGAAAAGTGGTTTTCAATGCCAGCACATGTGTGGAAAGTGGTTTTGCAACACAAACACAAGTGCAAAAAGTGGTTTTCAATGCCAGCACAAGTGCGAAAAGTGGTTCTGCAACACAAGCTCAAGTGCGGAAAGCGGTTTTCAATGCCAGCACAAGTGCGTAAAGTAGATCTGCAACACGAGCTCAAGTGTGAAAAGTGGTTTTCAACACCAGCACAAGTGCGGAAAATGGTTTTGCAACACTAACACAAGTGCGTCTAGTGGTTTTCAACGCAAGTACGAGTGCGGAAAGTGGTTTTTGCACAATAACACAAGTGCGAAAAGTGGTTTTGCAACACTAACACAAGTGAGAAAAGTCGTTTTGCAACACCAGCACAAGTGCGAAAGTGGTTTTGCAACAGCAACACAAGTGAGACAAATGGTTTTGCAACACTAACACAAGTGCAAAAAGTGGTTTTGAACACTTACAGGAGGGCGAAAAGTGGTTTTCAACACTAGCAGATGTGCAAAAAGTGGTTTTCACCACCAGCACAAAGGCGGAAAGTGGTTTTGCAATACTAGCACATGTGTGAAAAGTGGTTTTCAATGCCAGCACAAGTGTGAAAAGTGGTTCTGCAACACAAGCTCAAGTGCGGAAAGTGGTTTTCAATGCCAGCACAAGTGCGTAAAGTAGTTCTGCAACACGAGCTCAAGTGTGGAAAGTGGTTTTCAACACCAGCACAAGTGCTGAAAATGGTTTTGTAACACTAACACAAGTGCAAAAAGTGGTTTTGCAACACTAACACAAGTGCGAAAAGTGGTTTTGCAATTCTAGCACATGTGTGAAAAGTGGTTTTCAACGCCAGTATGAGTGTGGAAAGTGGTTTATGCAACAATAACACTACTGCGAAAAGTGGTTTTGCAATACTAAACCAAATGCGAAAAGTGGTTTTCAACAAGAGCACGAGTGCTGAAAGTGGTTTTCAACGCCAGCATAAGTGTGGAAATTGTTTTTTGCATCGCTAACACAAATGTGATTAATGGTTTACAACACAAGTGCAGGTGCGAAAAGTGGTTTTCAACACCAGCACAAGTGCAAAAAGTGGTTTTACAACACTAACACAAGTGTGAAAAGTGGTTTTGCAACACTAAGACAAATGCGATTTGTGGTTTTCAACACTAGCGCAAGTGCGAAAACTGGATTTGCAACACCAACACAAGTGCGAAAAGTCATTTTGCAACACTAACACAAGTGCAAAACGTGGTTTTGAACACTAACAGGAGCGCGAAAAGTGGTTTTCAACACAAGCAGATGTGCAAAAAGTGGTTTTCAATGCCAGCACAAGGGCGGAAAGTGGTTTTGCAAAACTAGCACATGCGCGAAAATGGTTTTGCAACAGCAACACAAGTGAGACAAATGGTTTTGCAACACTAACACAAGTGCAAAAAGTGGTATTCAATGCCAGCACAAGTGTGGAAAGTAGTTCTGCAACACGAGCTCAAGTGCAGAACTTGCTTTTAAACACTAGCACAAGTGCAAAAAGTGGTTTTCAATGCCAGCACAAGTGCAGAAAGTAGTCTGCAACACCAGCTCAAGTGTGGAAAGTGGTTTTGCAACACTAGTGCAAGTGCGAAAAGTGGATTTGCAACACCAACACAAGTGCGAAAAGTCGTTTTGCAACACTAACACAAGTGCGAAAGTGGTTTTGCAACAGCAACACAAGTGCGACTAGTGGTTTTCAACGCAAGTACGAGTGTGGAAAGTGGTTTTTGCACAATAACACAAGTGCGAAAAGTGGTTTTGCAACACTAACACAAGTGAGAAAAGTCGTTTTGCAACACTAGCACAAGTGCGAAAGTGGTTTTGCAACAGCAACACAAGTGAGACAAATGGTTTTGCAACACTAACACAAGTGCAAAAAGTGGTTTTGAACACTTACAGGAGGGCGAAAAGTGGTTTTCAACACTAGCAGATGTGCAAAAAGTGGTTTTCACCACCAGCACAAAGGCGGAAAGTGGTTTTGCAATACTAGCACATGTGTGAAAAGTGGTTTTCAATGCCAGCACAAGTGTGAAAAGTGGTTCTGCAACACAAGCTCAAGTGCGGAAAGTGGTTTTCAATGCCAGCACAAGTGCGTAAAGTAGTTCTGCAACACGAGCTCAAGTGTGGAAAGTGGTTTTCAACACCAGCACAAGTGCTGAAAATGGTTTTGTAACACTAACACAAGTGCAAAAAGTGGTTTTGCAACACTAACACAAGTGCGAAAAGTGGTTTTGCAATTCTAGCACATGTGTGAAAAGTGGTTTTCAACGCCAGTATGAGTGTGGAAAGTGGTTTATGCAACAATAACACTACTGCGAAAAGTGGTTTTGCAATACTAAACCAAATGCGAAAAGTGGTTTTCAACAAGAGCACGAGTGCTGAAAGTGGTTTTCAACGCCAGCATAAGTGTGGAAATTGTTTTTTGCATCGCTAACACAAATGTGATTAATGGTTTACAACACAAGTGCAGGTGCGAAAAGTGGTTTTCAACACCAGCACAAGTGCAAAAAGTGGTTTTACAACACTAACACAAGTGTGAAAAGTGGTTTTGCAACACTAAGACAAATGCGATTTGTGGTTTTCAACACTAGCGCAAGTGCGAAAACTGGATTTGCAACACCAACACAAGTGCGAAAAGTCATTTTGCAACACTAACACAAGTGCAAAACGTGGTTTTGAACACTAACAGGAGCGCGAAAAGTGGTTTTCAACACAAGCAGATGTGCAAAAAGTGGTTTTCAATGCCAGCACAAGGGCGGAAAGTGGTTTTGCAAAACTAGCACATGCGCGAAAATGGTTTTGCAACAACAACACAAGTGAGACAAATGGTTTTGCAACACTAACACAAGTGCAAAAAGTGGTATTCAATGCCAGCACAAGTGTGGAAAGTAGTTCTGCAACACGAGCTCAAGTGCAGAACTTGCTTTTAAACACTAGCACAAGTGCAAAAAGTGGTTTTCAATGCCAGCACAAGTGCAGAAAGTAGTCTGCAACACCAGCTCAAGTGTGGAAAGTGGTTTTGCAACACTAGTGCAAGTGCGAAAAGTGGATTTGCAACACCAACACAAGTACGAAAAGTCGTTTTGCAACACTAACACAAGTGCGAAAGTGGTTTTGCAACAGCAACACAAGTGCGACTAGTGGTTTTCAACGCAAGTACGAGTGTGGAAAGTGGTTTTTGCACAATAACACAAGTGCGAAAAGTGGTTTTGCAACACTAACACAAGTGAGAAAAGTCGTTTTGCAACACTAGCACAAGTGCGAAAGTGGTTTTGCAACAGCAACACAAGTGAGACAAATGGTTTTGCAACACTAACACAAGTGCAAAAAGTGGTTTTGAACACTTACAGGAGGGCGAAAAGTGGTTTTCAACACTAGCAGATGTGCAAAAAGTGGTTTTCACCACCAGCACAAAGGCGGAAAGTGGTTTTGCAATACTAGCACATGTGTGAAAAGTGGTTTTCAATGCCAGCACAAGTGTGAAAAGTGGTTCTGCAACACAAGCTCAAGTGCGGAAAGTGGTTTTCAATGCCAGCACAAGTGCGTAAAGTAGTTCTGCAACACGAGCTCAAGTGTGGAAAGTGGTTTTCAACACCAGCACAAGTGCTGAAAATGGTTTTGTAACACTAACACAAGTGCAAAAAGTGGTTTTGCAACACTAACACAAGTGCGAAAAGTGGTTTTGCAATTCTAGCACATGTGTGAAAAGTGGTTTTCAACGCCAGTATGAGTGTGGAAAGTGGTTTATGCAACAATAACACTACTGCGAAAAGTGGTTTTGCAATACTAAACCAAATGCGAAAAGTGGTTTTCAACAAGAGCACGAGTGCTGAAAGTGGTTTTCAACGCCAGCATAAGTGTGGAAATTGTTTTTTGCATCGCTAACACAAATGTGATTAATGGTTTACAACACAAGTGCAGGTGCGAAAAGTGGTTTTCAACACCAGCACAAGTGCAAAAAGTGGTTTTACAACACTAACACAAGTGTGAAAAGTGGTTTTGCAACACTAAGACAAATGCGATTTGTGGTTTTCAACACTAGCGCAAGTGCGAAAACTGGATTTGCAACACCAACACAAGTGCGAAAAGTCATTTTGCAACACTAACACAAGTGCAAAACGTGGTTTTGAACACTAACAGGAGCGCGAAAAGTGGTTTTCAACACAAGCAGATGTGCAAAAAGTGGTTTTCAATGCCAGCACAAGGGCGGAAAGTGGTTTTGCAAAACTAGCACATGCACGAAAATGGTTTTGCAACAGCAACACAAGTGAGACAAATGATTTTGCAACACTAACACAAGTGCAAAAAGTGGTATTCAATGCCAGCACAAGTGTGGAAAGTAGTTCTGCAACACGAGCTCAAGTGCAGAACTTGCTTTTAAACACTAGCACAAGTGCAAAAAGTGGTTTTCAATGCCAGCACAAGTGCAGAAAGTAGTCTGCAACACCAGCTCAAGTGTGGAAAGTGGTTTTGCAACACTAGTGCAAGTGCGAAAAGTGGATTTGCAACACCAACACAAGTGCGAAAAGTCGTTTTGCAACACTAACACAAGTGCGAAAGTGGTTTTGCAACAGCAACACAAGTGCGACTAGTGGTTTTCAACGCAAGTACGAGTGCGGAAAGTGGTTTTTGCACAATAACACAAGTGCGAAAAGTGGTTTTGCAAAACTAACACAAGTGGTTTTCAACACCAGCACAAGTGCAGAAAGTGGTTTTGCAATTCTAGCTCATGTGTGAAAAGTGGTTTTCAATGCCAGCACAAGTGTGGAAAGTGGATTTGCAACACTAATACAAGTGCAAAAAGTGGTTTTCAATGCCAGCACAAGTGAGAAAAGTGGTTTTACAACACCAGCGCAAGTGCGAAAACTGGATTTGCAACACCAACACAAGTGCGAAAAGTCATTTTGCAACACTAACACAAGTGCAAAACGTGGTTTTGAACACTAACAGGAGCGCGAAAAGTGGTTTTCAACACAAGCAGATGTGCAAAAAGTGGTTTTCAACGCCAGCACAAGGGCGGAAAGTGGTTTTGCAATACTAGCACATGTGTGAAAAGTGGTTTTCAATGCCAGCACAAGTGTGAAAAGTGGTTCTGCAACACAAGCTCAAGTGCGGAAAGTGGTTTTCAATGCCAGCACAAGTGCGTAAAGTAGTTCTGCAACACGAGCTCAAGTGTGGAAAGTGGTTTTCAACACCAGCACAAGTGCTGAAAATGGTTTTGTAACACTAACACAAGTGCAAAAAGTGGTTTTGCAACACTAACACAAGTGCGAAAAGTGGTTTTGCAATTCTAGCACATGTGTGAAAAGTGGTTTTCAACGCCAGTATGAGTGTGGAAAGTGGTTTATGCAACAATAACACTACTGCGAAAAGTGGTTTTGCAATACTAAACCAAATGCGAAAAGTGGTTTTCAACAAGAGCACGAGTGCTGAAAGTGGTTTTCAACGCCAGCATAAGTGTGGAAATTGTTTTTTGCATCGCTAACACAAATGTGATTAATGGTTTACAACACAAGTGCAGGTGCGAAAAGTGGTTTTCAACACCAGCACAAGTGCAAAAAGTGGTTTTACAACACTAACACAAGTGTGAAAAGTGGTTTTGCAACACTAAGACAAATGCGATTTGTGGTTTTCAACACTAGCGCAAGTGCGAAAACTGGATTTGCAACACCAACACAAGTGCGAAAAGTCATTTTGCAACACTAACACAAGTGCAAAACGTGGTTTTGAACACTAACAGGAGCGCGAAAAGTGGTTTTCAACACAAGCAGATGTGCAAAAAGTGGTTTTCAATGCCAGCACAAGGGCGGAAAGTGGTTTTGCAAAACTAGCACATGCGCGAAAATGGTTTTGCAACAGCAACACAAGTGAGACAAATGGTTTTGCAACACTAACACAAGTGCAAAAAGTGGTATTCAATGCCAGCACAAGTGTGGAAAGTAGTTCTGCAACACGAGCTCAAGTGCAGAACTTGCTTTTAAACACTAGCACAAGTGCAAAAAGTGGTTTTCAATGCCAGCACAAGTGCAGAAAGTAGTCTGCAACACCAGCTCAAGTGTGGAAAGTGGTTTTGCAACACTAGTGCAAGTGCGAAAAGTGGATTTGCAACACCAACACAAGTGCGAAAAGTCGTTTTGCAACACTAACACAAGTGCGAAAGTGGTTTTGCAACAGCAACACAAGTGCGACTAGTGGTTTTCAACGCAAGTACGAGTGTGGAAAGTGGTTTTTGCACAATAACACAAGTGCGAAAAGTGGTTTTGCAACACTAACACAAGTGAGAAAAGTCGTTTTGCAACACTAGCACAAGTGCGAAAGTGGTTTTGCAACAGCAACACAAGTGAGACAAATGGTTTTGCAACACTAACACAAGTGCAAAAAGTGGTTTTGAACACTTACAGGAGGGCGAAAAGTGGTTTTCAACACTAGCAGATGTGCAAAAAGTGGTTTTCACCACCAGCACAAAGGCGGAAAGTGGTTTTGCAATACTAGCACATGTGTGAAAAGTGGTTTTCAATGCCAGCACAAGTGTGAAAAGTGGTTCTGCAACACAAGCTCAAGTGCGGAAAGTGGTTTTCAATGCCAGCACAAGTGCGTAAAGTAGTTCTGCAACACGAGCTCAAGTGTGGAAAGTGGTTTTCAACACCAGCACAAGTGCTGAAAATGGTTTTGTAACACTAACACAAGTGCAAAAAGTGGTTTTGCAACACTAACACAAGTGCGAAAAGTGGTTTTGCAATTCTAGCACATGTGTGAAAAGTGGTTTTCAACGCCAGTATGAGTGTGGAAAGTGGTTTATGCAACAATAACACTACTGCGAAAAGTGGTTTTGCAATACTAAACCAAATGCGAAAAGTGGTTTTCAACAAGAGCACGAGTGCTGAAAGTGGTTTTCAACGCCAGCATAAGTGTGGAAATTGTTTTTTGCATCGCTAACACAAATGTGATTAATGGTTTACAACACAAGTGCAGGTGCGAAAAGTGGTTTTCAACACCAGCACAAGTGCAAAAAGTGGTTTTACAACACTAACACAAGTGTGAAAAGTGGTTTTGCAACACTAAGACAAATGCGATTTGTGGTTTTCAACACTAGCGCAAGTGCGAAAACTGGATTTGCAACACCAACACAAGTGCGAAAAGTCATTTTGCAACACTAACACAAGTGCAAAACGTAGTTTTGAACACTAACAGGAGCGCGAAAAGTGGTTTTCAACACAAGCAGATGTGCAAAAAGTGGTTTTCAATGCCAGCACAAGGGCGGAAAGTGGTTTTGCAAAACTAGCACATGCGCGAAAATGGTTTTGCAACAACAACACAAGTGAGACAAATGGTTTTGCAACACTAACACAAGTGCAAAAAGTGGTATTCAATGCCAGCACAAGTGTTGAAAGTAGTTCTGCAACACGAGCTCAAGTGCAGAACTTGCTTTTAAACACTAGCACAAGTGCAAAAAGTGGTTTTCAATGCCAGCACAAGTGCAGAAAGTAGTCTGCAACACCAGCTCAAGTGTGGAAAGTGGTTTTGCAACACTAGTGCAAGTGCGAAAAGTGGATTTGCAACACCAACACAAGTACGAAAAGTCGTTTTGCAACACTAACACAAGTGCGAAAGTGGTTTTGCAACAGCAACACAAGTGCGACTAGTGGTTTTCAACGCAAGTACGAGTGTGGAAAGTGGTTTTTGCACAATAACACAAGTGCGAAAAGTTGTTTTGCAACACTAACACAAGTGAGAAAAGTCGTTTTGCAACACTAGCACAATTGCGAAAGTGGTTTTGCAACAGCAACACAAGTGAGACAAATGGTTTTGCAACACTAACACAAGTGCAAAAAGTGGTTTTGAACACTTACAGGAGGGCGAAAAGTGGTTTTCAACACTAGCAGATGTGCAAAAAGTGGTTTTCACCACCAGCACAAAGGCGGAAAGTGGTTTTGCAATACTAGCACATGTGTGAAAAGTGGTTTTCAATGCCAGCACAAGTGTGAAAAGTGGTTCTGCAACACAAGCTCAAGTGCGGAAAGTGGTTTTCAATGCCAGCACAAGTGCGTAAAGTAGTTCTGCAACACGAGCTCAAGTGTGGAAAGTGGTTTTCAACACCAGCACAAGTGCTGAAAATGGTTTTGTAACACTAACACAAGTGCAAAAAGTGGTTTTGCAACACTAACACAAGTGCGAAAAGTGGTTTTGCAATTCTAGCACATGTGTGAAAAGTGGTTTTCAACGCCAGTATGAGTGTGGAAAGTGGTTTATGCAACAATAACACTACTGCGAAAAGTGGTTTTGCAATACTAAACCAAATGCGAAAAGTGGTTTTCAACAAGAGCACGAGTGCTGAAAGTGGTTTTCAACGCCAGCATAAGTGTGGAAATTGTTTTTTGCATCGCTAACACAAATGTGATTAATGGTTTACAACACAAGTGCAGGTGCGAAAAGTGGTTTTCAACACCAGCACAAGTGCAAAAAGTGGTTTTACAACACTAACACAAGTGTGAAAAGTGGTTTTGCAACACTAAGACAAATGCGATTTGTGGTTTTCAACACTAGCGCAAGTGCGAAAACTGGATTTGCAACACCAACACAAGTGCGAAAAGTCATTTTGCAACACTAACACAAGTGCAAAACGTGGTTTTGAACACTAACAGGAGCGCGAAAAGTGGTTTTCAACACAAGCAGATGTGCAAAAAGTGGTTTTCAATGCCAGCACAAGGGCGGAAAGTGGTTTTGCAAAACTAGCACATGCACGAAAATGGTTTTGCAACAGCAACACAAGTGAGACAAATGGTTTTGCAACACTAACACAAGTGCAAAAAGTGGTATTCAATGCCAGCACAAGTGTGGAAAGTAGTTCTGCAACACGAGCTCAAGTGCAGAACTTGCTTTTAAACACTAGCACAAGTGCAAAAAGTGGTTTTCAATGCCAGCACAAGTGCAGAAAGTAGTCTGCAACACCAGCTCAAGTGTGGAAAGTGGTTTTGCAACACTAGTGCAAGTGCGAAAAGTGGATTTGCAACACCAACACAAGTGCGAAAAGTCGTTTTGCAACACTAACACAAGTGCGAAAGTGGTTTTGCAACAGCAACACAAGTGCGACTAGTGGTTTTCAACGCAAGTACGAGTGCGGAAAGTGGTTTTTGCACAATAACACAAGTGCGAAAAGTGGTTTTGCAAAACTAACACAAGTGGTTTTCAACACCAGCACAAGTGCAGAAAGTGGTTTTGCAATTCTAGCTCATGTGTGAAAAGTGGTTTTCAATGCCAGCACAAGTGTGGAAAGTGGATTTGCAACACTAATACAAGTGCAAAAAGTGGTTTTCAATGCCAGCACAAGTGAGAAAAGTGGTTTTACAACACCAGCGCAAGTGCGAAAACTGGATTTGCAACACCAACACAAGTGCGAAAAGTCATTTTGCAACACTAACACAAGTGCAAAACGTGGTTTTGAACACTAACAGGAGCGCGAAAAGTGGTTTTCAACACAAGCAGATGTGCAAAAAGTGGTTTTCAACGCCAGCACAAGGGCGGAAAGTGGTTTTGCAAAACTAGCACATGCGCGAAAATGGTTTTGCAACAGCAACACAAGTGAGACAAATGGTTTTGCAACACTAACACAAGTGCAAAAAGTGGTATTCAATGCCAGCACAAGTGTGGAAAGTAGTTCTGCAACACGAGCTCAAGTGCGGAACTTGCTTTTAAACACTAGCACAAGTGCAAAAAGTGGTTTTCAATGCCAGCACAAGTGCAGAAAGTAGTCTGCAACACCAGCTCAAGTGTGGAAAGTGGTTTTGCAACACAAGCTCATGTGTGGAAAGTGGTTTTCAACGCCAGCACAAGTGCGAAAAGTCGTTTTGCAACAGCAACACAAGTGAGAATAATGCTTTCACAACACAAACACAAGTGTAAAAAGTGGTTTTCAACACCAGCAGATGTGCAAAAAGTGGTTTTCAACACCAGCACGAGTGCGGAAAGTGGTTTTGCAATACTAGCATACGTGTGAAAAGTGGTTTTCAATGCCAGCACAAGTGCAGAAAGTAGTCTGCAACACTAGCTCAAGTGTGGAAAGTGGTTTTGCAACACTAACACAGGTGTGAAAGTGGTTTTGCAAGACTAACACAAGTGCGGAAAGTAGTCTGCAACACTAGCTCAAGTGTGGAAAGTGGTTTTGCAACACTAACACAGGTGTGAAAGTGGTTTTGCAAGACTAACACAAGTGCAAAAAGTGGTTTTGCAACACTGACACAAGTGCGATATGTGGTTTTCAACGCCAGTACGAGTACAGAAAGTGGTTTTTGCAACAATAACACGAGTACGAAAAGTGGTTTTGCAACACTAACACAAGTGCGATAAGTGGTTTACAACACTAGCACGAGCACCGAAAGTGATTTTTGCAACAATAACACAACTGCGAAAGGTGGTTTTGCAATACTAAACCAAATGCGAAAAGTGCTTTTCAGCACGAGTGCTGAAAGTGGTTTTCAACGCCAGCATAAGTGTGGAAATTGTTTTTTGCAACGCTAACACAAATGCGAATAATGGTATACAACACTAGCACGAGTGCGCAAAGTGGTTTGCAACAATAACCCAATTGCGATTTGTGATTTTCAACACTAGCGCAAGTGCGAAAAGTGGTTTTCAACACCAGCGCAAGTGCGAAAAGTGGTTTTGCAACACTAACACAAGTGTGAAAAGTGGTTTTGCAACACTAAGACAAATGCGAATTGTGGTTTTCAACACTAGCGCAAGTGCGAAAAGTGGATTTGCAATACTAACACAAGTGCGAAAAGTCGTTTTGCAACGCTAACATAAGTGCAAAAGTGGTTTTGCAACAGCAACACAAGTGAGACAAATGGTTTTGCAACACAAACACAACTGCAAAAAGTGGTTGTTAAACACTGACAGGACCCCGAAAGGTGGTTTTCAACATGGGCAGATGTGCAAAATGTGGTTTTCAACGCCAGCACAAGTGTGAAAAGTGGTTTTCAATGCCAGCACAAGTGCGAAAAGTGGTTCTGCAACACAAGCTCAAGTGCGGAAAGCGGTTTTCAATGCCAGCACAAGTGCGTAAAGTAGATCTGCAACACGAGCTCAAGTGTGAAAAGTGGTTTTCAACACCAGCACAAGTGCGGAAAATGGTTTTGCAACACTAACACAAGTGCGACTAGTGGTTTTCAACGCAAGTACGAGTGCGGAAAGTGGTTTTTGCACAATAACACAAGTGCGAAAAGTGGTTTTGCAACACTAACACAAGTGAGAAAAGTCGTTTTGCAACACTAGCACAAGTGCGAAAGTGGTTTTGCAACAGCAACACAAGTGAGACAAATGGTTTTGCAACACTAACACAAGTGCAAAAAGTGGTTTTGAACACTTACAGGAGGGCGAAAAGTGGTTTTCAACACAAGCAGATGTGCAAAAAGTGGTTTTCACCACCAGCACAAAGGCGGAAAGTGGTTTTGCAATACTAGCACATGTGTGAAAAGTGGTTTTCAATGCCAGCACAAGTGTGAAAAGTGGTTCTGCAACACAAGCTCAAGTGCGGAAAGTGGTTTTCAATGCCAGCACAAGTGCGTAAAGTAGTTCTGCAACACGAGCTCAAGTGTGGAAAGTGGTTTTCAACACCAGCACAAGTGCTGAAAATGGTTTTGTAACACTAACACAAGTGCAAAAAGTGGTTTTGCAACACTAACACAAGTGCGAAAAGTGGTTTTGCAATTCTAGCACATGTGTGAAAAGTGGTTTTCAACGCCAGTATGAGTGTGGAAAGTGGTTTATGCAACAATAACACTACTGCGAAAAGTGGTTTTGCAATACTAAACCAAATGCGAAAAGTGGTTTTCAACAAGAGCACGAGTGCTGAAAGTGGTTTTCAACGCCAGCATAAGTGTGGAAATTGTTTTTTGCATCGCTAACACAAATGTGATTAATGGTTTACAACACAAGTGCAGGTGCGAAAAGTGGTTTTCAACACCAGCACAAGTGCAAAAAGTGGTTTTACAACACTAACACAAGTGTGAAAAGTGGTTTTGCAACACTAAGACAAATGCGATTTGTGGTTTTCAACACTAGCGCAAGTGCGAAAACTGGATTTGCAACACCAACACAAGTGCGAAAAGTCATTTTGCAACACTAACACAAGTGCAAAACGTGGTTTTGAACACTAACAGGAGCGCGAAAAGTGGTTTTCAACACAAGCAGATGTGCAAAAAGTGGTTTTCAATGCCAGCACAAGGGCGGAAAGTGGTTTTGCAAAACTAGCACATGCGCGAAAATGGTTTTGCAACAGCAACACAAGTGAGACAAATGGTTTTGCAACACTAACACAAGTGCAAAAAGTGGTATTCAATGCCAGCACAAGTGTGGAAAGTAGTTCTGCAACACGAGCTCAAGTGCAGAACTTGCTTTTAAACACTAGCACAAGTGCAAAAAGTGGTTTTCAATGCCAGCACAAGTGCAGAAAGTAGTCTGCAACACCAGCTCAAGTGTGGAAAGTGGTTTTGCAACACTAGTGCAAGTGCGAAAAGTGGATTTGCAACACCAACACAAGTGCGAAAAGTCGTTTTGCAACACTAACACAAGTGCGAAAGTGGTTTTGCAACAGCAACACAAGTGCGACTAGTGGTTTTCAACGCAAGTACGAGTGTGGAAAGTGGTTTTTGCACAATAACACAAGTGCGAAAAGTGGTTTTGCAACACTAACACAAGTGAGAAAAGTCGTTTTGCAACACCAGCACAAGTGCGAAAGTGGTTTTGCAACAGCAACACAAGTGAGACAAATGGTTTTGCAACACTAACACAAGTGCAAAAAGTGGTTTTGAACACTTACAGGAGGGCGAAAAGTGGTTTTCAACACTAGCAGATTTGCAAAAAGTGGTTTTCACCACCAGCACAAAGGCGGAAAGTGGTTTTGCAATACTAGCACATGTGTGAAAAGTGGTTTTCAATGCCAGCACAAGTGTGAAAAGTGGTTCTGCAACACAAGCTCAAGTGCGGAAAGTGGTTTTCAATGCCAGCACAAGTGCGTAAAGTAGTTCTGCAACACGAGCTCAAGTGTGGAAAGTGGTTTTCAACACCAGCACAAGTGCTGAAAATGGTTTTGTAACACTAACACAAGTGCAAAAAGTGGTTTTGCAACACTAACACAAGTGCGAAAAGTGGTTTTGCAATTCTAGCACATGTGTGAAAAGTGGTTTTCAACGCCAGTATGAGTGTGGAAAGTGGTTTATGCAACAATAACACTACTGCGAAAAGTGGTTTTGCAATACTAAACCAAATGCGAAAAGTGGTTTTCAACAAGAGCACGAGTGCTGAAAGTGGTTTTCAACGCCAGCATAAGTGTGGAAATTGTTTTTTGCATCGCTAACACAAATGTGATTAATGGTTTACAACACAAGTGCAGGTGCGAAAAGTGGTTTTCAACACCAGCACAAGTGCAAAAAGTGGTTTTACAACACTAACACAAGTGTGAAAAGTGGTTTTGCAACACTAAGACAAATGCGATTTGTGGTTTTCAACACTAGCGCAAGTGCGAAAACTGGATTTGCAACACCAACACAAGTGCGAAAAGTCATTTTGCAACACTAACACAAGTGCAAAACGTGGTTTTGAACACTAACAGGAGCGCGAAAAGTGGTTTTCAACACAAGCAGATGTGCAAAAAGTGGTTTTCAATGCCAGCACAAGGGCGGAAAGTGGTTTTGCAAAACTAGCACATGCGCGAAAATGGTTTTGCAACAGCAACACAAGTGAGACAAATGGTTTTGCAACACTAACACAAGTGCAAAAAGTGGTATTCAATGCCAGCACAAGTGTGGAAAGTAGTTCTGCAACACGAGCTCAAGTGCAGAACTTGCTTTTAAACACTAGCACAAGTGCAAAAAGTGGTTTTCAATGCCAGCACAAGTGCAGAAAGTAGTCTGCAACACCAGCTCAAGTGTGGAAAGTGGTTTTGCAACACTAGTGCAAGTGCGAAAAGTGGATTTGCAACACCAACACAAGTACGAAAAGTCGTTTTGCAACACTAACACAAGTGCGAAAGTGGTTTTGCAACAGCAACACAAGTGCGACTAGTGGTTTTCAACGCAAGTACGAGTGTGGAAAGTGGTTTTTGCACAATAACACAAGTGCGAAAAGTGGTTTTGCAACACTAACACAAGTGAGAAAAGTCGTTTTGCAACACTAGCACAAGTGCGAAAGTGGTTTTGCAACAGCAACACAAGTGAGACAAATGGTTTTGCAACACTAACACAAGTGCAAAAAGTGGTTTTGAACACTTACAGGAGGGCGAAAAGTGGTTTTCAACACTAGCAGATGTGCAAAAAGTGGTTTTCACCACCAGCACAAAGGCGGAAAGTGGTTTTGCAATACTAGCACATGTGTGAAAAGTGGTTTTCAATGCCAGCACAAGTGTGAAAAGTGGTTCTGCAACACAAGCTCAAGTGCGGAAAGTGGTTTTCAATGCCAGCACAAGTGCGTAAAGTAGTTCTGCAACACGAGCTCAAGTGTGGAAAGTGGTTTTCAACACCAGCACAAGTGCTGAAAATGGTTTTGTAACACTAACACAAGTGCAAAAAGTGGTTTTGCAACACTAACACAAGTGCGAAAAGTGGTTTTGCAATTCTAGCACATGTGTGAAAAGTGGTTTTCAACGCCAGTATGAGTGTGGAAAGTGGTTTATGCAACAATAACACTACTGCGAAAAGTGGTTTTGCAATACTAAACCAAATGCGAAAAGTGGTTTTCAACAAGAGCACGAGTGCTGAAAGTGGTTTTCAACGCCAGCATAAGTGTGGAAATTGTTTTTTGCATCGCTAACACAAATGTGATTAATGGTTTACAACACAAGTGCAGGTGCGAAAAGTGGTTTTCAACACCAGCACAAGTGCAAAAAGTGGTTTTACAACACTAACACAAGTGTGAAAAGTGGTTTTGCAACACTAAGACAAATGCGATTTGTGGTTTTCAACACTAGCGCAAGTGCGAAAACTGGATTTGCAACACCAACACAAGTGCGAAAAGTCATTTTGCAACACTAACACAAGTGCAAAACGTGGTTTTGAACACTAACAGGAGCGCGAAAAGTGGTTTTCAACACAAGCAGATGTGCAAAAAGTGGTTTTCAATGCCAGCACAAGGGCGGAAAGTGGTTTTGCAAAACTAGCACATGCACGAAAATGGTTTTGCAACAGCAACACAAGTGAGACAAATGGTTTTGCAACACTAACACAAGTGCAAAAAGTGGTATTCAATGCCAGCACAAGTGTGGAAAGTAGTTCTGCAACACGAGCTCAAGTGCAGAACTTGCTTTTAAACACTAGCACAAGTGCAAAAAGTGGTTTTCAATGCCAGCACAAGTGCAGAAAGTAGTCTGCAACACCAGCTCAAGTGTGGAAAGTGGTTTTGCAACACTAGTGCAAGTGCGAAAAGTGGATTTGCAACACCAACACAAGTGCGAGAAGTCGTTTTGCAACACTAACACAAGTGCGAAAGTGGTTTTGCAACAGCAACACAAGTGCGACTAGTGGTTTTCAACGCAAGTACGAGTGCGGAAAGTGGTTTTTGCACAATAACACAAGTGCGAAAAGTGGTTTTGCAAAACTAACACAAGTGGTTTTCAACACCAGCACAAGTGCAGAAAGTGGTTTTGCAATTCTAGCTCATGTGTGAAAAGTGGTTTTCAATGCCAGCACAAGTGTGGAAAGTGGATTTGCAACACTAATACAAGTGCAAAAAGTGGTTTTCAATGCCAGCACAAGTGAGAAAAGTGGTTTTACAACACCAGTGCAAGTGCGAAAACTGGATTTGCAACACCAACACAAGTGCGAAAAGTCATTTTGCAACACTAACACAAGTGCAAAACGTGGTTTTGAACACTAACAGGAGCGCGAAAAGTGGTTTTCAACACAAGCAGATGTGCAAAAAGTGGTTTTCAACGCCAGCACAAGGGCGGAAAGTGGTTTTGCAAAACTAGCACATGCGCGAAAATGGTTTTGCAACAGCAACACAAGTGAGACAAATGGTTTTGCAACACTAACACAAGTGCAAAAAGTGGTATTCAATGCCAGCACAAGTGTGGAAAGTAGTTCTGCAACACGAGCTCAAGTGCGGAACTTGCTTTTAAACACTAGCACAAGTGCAAAAAGTGGTTTTCAATGCCAGCACAAGTGCAGAAAGTAGTCTGCAACACCAGCTCAAGTGTGGAAAGTGGTTTTGCAACACAAGCTCATGTGTGGAAAATGGTTTTCAACGCCAGCACAAGTGCGAAAAGTGGTTTTGCAACAGCAACACAAGTGAGAATAATGCTTTCGCAACACAAACACAAGTGTAAAAAGTGGTTTTCAACACCAGCAGATGTGCAAAAAGTGGTTTTCAACACCAGCACGAGTGCGGAAAGTGGTTTTGCAATACTAGCATACGTGTGAAAAGTGGTTTTCAATGCCAGCACAAGTGCAGAAAGTAGTCTGCAACACTAGCTCAAGTGTGGAAAGTGGTTTTGCAACACTAACACAGGTGTGAAAGTGGTTTTGCAAGACTAACACAAGTGCGGAAAGTAGTCTGCAACACTAGCTCAAGTGTGGAAAGTGGTTTTGCAACACTAACACAGGTGTGAAAGTGGTTTTGCAAGACTAACACAAGTGCAAAAAGTGGTTTTGCAACACTGACACAAGTGCGATATGTGGTTTTCAACGCCAGTACGAGTACAGAAAGTGGTTTTTGCAACAATAACACGAGAACGAAAAGTGGTTTTGCAACACTAACACAAGTGCGATAAGTGGTTTACAGCACTAGCACGAGCACCGAAAGTGATTTTTGCAACAATAACACAACTGCGAAAGGTGGTTTTGCAATACTAAACCAAATGCGAAAAGTGGTTTTCAGCACGAGTGCTGAAAGTGGTTTTCAACGCCAGCATAAGTGTGGAAATTGTTTTTTGCAACGCTAACACAAATGCGAATAATGGTATACAACACTAGCACGAGTGCGCAAAGTGGTTTGCAACAATAACCCAATTGCGATTTGTGATTTTCAACACTAGCGCAAGTGCGAAAAGTGGTTTTCAACACCAGCACAAGTGCAGAAAGTGGTTTTGCAATTCTAGCTCATGTGTGAAAAGTGGTTTTCAATGCCAGCACAAGTGTGGAAAGTGGATTTGCAACACTAATACAAGTGCAAAAAGTGGTTTTCAATGCCAGCACAAGTGAGAAAAGTGGTTTTACAACACCAGCGCAAGTGCGAAAAGTGGATTTGCAACACCAACACAAGTACGAAAAGTCATTTTGCAACACTAACACAAGTGCAAAACGTGGTTTTGAACACTAACAGGAGCGCGAAAAGTGGTTTTCAACACAAGCAGATGTGCAAAAAGTGGTTTTCAACGCCAGCACAAGGGCGGAAAGTGGTTTTGCAAAACTAGCACATGCGCGAAAATGGTTTTGCAACAGCAACACAAGTGAGACAAATGGTTTTGCAACACTAACACAAGTGCAAAAAGTGGTATTCAATGCCAGCACAAGTGTGGAAAGTAGTTCTGCAACACGAGCTCACGTGCGGAACTTGCTTTTAAACACTAGCACAAGTGCAAAAAGTGGTTTTCAATGCCAGCACAAGTGCAGAAAGTAGTCTGCAACACCAGCTCAAGTGTGGAAAGTGGTTTTGCAACACAAGCTCATGTGTGGAAAATGGTTTTCAACGCCAGCACAAGTGCGAAAAGTGGTTTTGCAACAGCAACACAAGTGAGAATAATGCTTTCGCAACACAAACACAAGTGTAAAAAGTGGTTTTCAACACCAGCAGATGTGCAAAAAGTGGTTTTCAACACCAGCACAAGTGCGGAAAGTGGTTTTGCAATACTAGCATACGTGTGAAAAGTGGTTTTCAATGCCAGCACAAGTGCAGAAAGTAGTCTGCAACACTAGCTCAAGTGTGGAAAGTGGTTTTGCAACACTAACACAGGTGTGAAAGTGGTTTTGCAAGACTAACACAAGTGCGGAAAGTAGTCTGCAACACTAGCTCAAGTGTGGAAAGTGGTTTTGCAACACTAACACAGGTGTGAAAGTGGTTTTGCAAGACTAACACAAGTGCAAAAAGTGGTTTTGCAACACTGACACAAGTGCGATATGTGGTTTTCAACGCCAGTACGAGTACAGAAAGTGGTTTTTGCAACAATAACACGAGTACGAAAAGTGGTTTTGCAACACTAACACAAGTGCGATAAGTGGTTTACAACACTAGCACGAGCACCGAAAGTGATTTTTGCAACAATAACACAACTGCGAAAGGTGGTTTTGCAATACTAAACCAAATGCGAAAAGTGGTTTTCAGCACGAGTGCTGAAAGTGGTTTTCAACGCCAGCATAAGTGTGGAAATTGTTTTTTGCAACGCTAACACAAATGCGAATAATGGTATACAACACTAGCACGAGTGCGCAAAGTGGTTTGCAACAATAACCCAATTGCGATTTGTGATTTTCAACATTAGCGCAAGTGCGAAAAGTGGTTTTCAACACCAGCGCAAGTGCGAAAAGTGGTTTTGCAACACTAACACAAGTGTGAAAAGTGGTTTTGCAACACTAAGACAAATGCGAATTGTGGTTTTCAACACTAGCGCAAGTGCGAAAAGTGGATTTTCAACACTAACACAAGTGCGAAAAGTCGTTTTGCAACGCTAACATAAGTGCAAAAGTGGTTTTGCAACAGCAACACAAGTGAGACAAATGGTTTTGCAACACAAACACAACTGCAAAAAGTGGTTTTTAAACACTGACAGGACCCCCGAAAGGTGGTTTTCAACATGGGCAGATGTGCAAAATGTGGTTTTCAACGCCAGCACAAGTGTGAAAAGTGGTTTTCAACACAAGCAGATGTGCAAAAAGTGGTTTTCAATGCCAGCACAAGGGCGGAAAGTGGTTTTGCAAAACTAGCACATGCGCGAAAATGGTTTTGCAACAGCAACACAAGTGAGACAAATGGTTTTGCAACACTAACACAAGTGCAAAAAGTGGTATTCAATGCCAGCACAAGTGTGGAAAGTAGTTCTGCAACACGAGCTCAAGTGCAGAACTTGCTTTTAAACACTAGCACAAGTGCAAAAAGTGGTTTTCAATGCCAGCACAAGTGCAGAAAGTAGTCTGCAACACCAGCTCAAGTGTGGAAAGTGGTTTTGCAACACTAGTGCAAGTGCGAAAAGTGGATTTGCAACACCAACACAAGTGCGAAAAGTCGTTTTGCAACACTAACACAAGTGCGAAAGTGGTTTTGCAACAGCAACACAAGTGCGACTAGTGGTTTTCAACGCAAGTACGAGTGTGGAAAGTGGTTTTTGCACAATAACACAAGTGCGAAAAGTGGTTTTGCAACACTAACACAAGTGGTTTTCAACACCAGCACAAGTGCAGAAAGTGGTTTTGCAATTCTAGCTCATGTGTGAAAAGTGGTTTTCAATGCCAGCACAAGTGTGGAAAGTGGATTTGCAACACTAATACAAGTGCAAAAAGTGGTTTTCAATGCCAGCACAAGTGAGAAAAGTGGTTTTACAACACCAGCGCAAGTGCGAAAACTGGATTTGCAACACCAACACAAGTGCGAAAAGTCATTTTGCAACACTAACACAAGTGCAAAACGTAGTTTTGAACACTAACAGGAGCGCGAAAAGTGGTTTTCAACACAAGCAGATGTGCAAAAAGTGGTTTTCAACGCCAGCACAAGGGCGGAAAGTGGTTTTGCAAAACTAGCACATGCGCGAAAATGGTTTTGCAACAGCAACACAAGTGAGACAAATGGTTTTGCAACACTAACACAAGTGCAAAAAGTGGTATTCAATGCCAGCACAAGTGTGGAAAGTAGTTCTGCAACACGAGCTCAAGTGCGGAACTTGCTTTTAAACACTAGCACAAGTGCAAAAAGTGGTTTTCAATGCCAGCACAAGTGCAGAAAGTAGTCTGCAACACCAGCTCAAGTGTGGAAAGTGGTTTTGCAACACAAGCTCATGTGTGGAAAATGGTTTTCAACGCCAGCACAAGTGCGAAAAGTGGTTTTGCAACAGCAACACAAGTGAGAATAATGCTTTCGCAACACAAACACAAGTGTAAAAAGTGGTTTTCAACACCAGCAGATGTGCAAAAAGTGGTTTTCAACACCAGCACGAGTGCGGAAAGTGGTTTTGCAATACTAGCATACGTGTGAAAAGTGGTTTTCAATGCCAGCACAAGTGCAGAAAGTAGTCTGCAACACTAGCTCAAGTGTGGAAAGTGGTTTTGCAACACTAACACAGGTGTGAAAGTGGTTTTGCAAGACTAACACAAGTGCGGAAAGTAGTCTGCAACACTAGCTCAAGTGTGGAAAGTGGTTTTGCAACACTAACACAGGTGTGAAAGTGGTTTTGCAAGACTAACACAAGTGCAAAAAGTGGTTTTGCAACACTGACACAAGTGCGATATGTGGTTTTCAACGCCAGTACGAGTACAGAAAGTGGTTTTTGCAACAATAACACGAGAACGAAAAGTGGTTTTGCAACACTAACACAAGTGCGATAAGTGGTTTACAGCACTAGCACGAGCACCGAAAGTGATTTTTGCAACAATAACACAACTGCGAAAGGTGGTTTTGCAATACTAAACCAAATGCGAAAAGTGGTTTTCAGCACGAGTGCTGAAAGTGGTTTTCAACGCCAGCATAAGTGTGGAAATTGTTTTTTGCAACGCTAACACAAATGCGAATAATGGTATACAACACTAGCACGAGTGCGCAGAGTGGTTTGCAACAATAACCCAATTGCGATTTGTGATTTTCAACACTAGCGCAAGTGCGAAAAGTGGTTTTCAACACCAGCGCAAGTGCGAAAAGTGGTTTTGCAACACTAACACAAGTGTGAAAAGTGGTTTTGCAACACTAAGACAAATGCGAATTGTGGTTTTCAACACTAGCGCAAGTGCGAAAAGTGGATTTGCAACACTAACACAAGTGCGAAAAGTCGTTTTGCAACGCTAACATAAGTGCAAAAGTGGTTTTGCAACAGCAACACAAGTGAGACAAATGGTTTTGCAACACAAACACAACTGCAAAAAGTGGTTTTTAAACACTGACAGGACCCCCGAAAGGTGGTTTTCAACATGGGCAGATGTGCAAAATGTGGTTTTCAACGCCAGCACAAGTGTGAAAAGTGGTTTTCAATGCCAGCACATGTGTGGAAAGTGGTTTTGCAACACAAACACAAGTGCAAAAAGTGGTTTTCAATGCCAGCACAAGTGCGAAAGGTGGTTCTGCAACACAAGCTCAAGTGCGGAAAGCGGTTTTCAATGCCAGCACAAGTGCGTAAAGTAGATCTGCAACACGAGCTCAAGTGTGAAAAGTGGTTTTCAACACCAGCACAAGTGCGGAAAATGGTTTTGCAACACTAACACAAGTGCGACTAGTGGTTTTCAACGCAAGTACGAGTGCGGAAAGTGGTTTTTGCACAATAACACAAGTGCGAAAAGTGGTTTTGCAACACTAACACAAGTGAGAAAAGTCGTTTTGCAACACTAGCACAAGTGCGAAAGTGGTTTTGCAACAGCAACACAAGTGAGACAAATGGTTTTGCAACACTAACACAAGTGCAAAAAGTGGTTTTGAACACTTACAGGAGGGCGAAAAGTGGTTTTCAACACTAGCAGATGTGCAAAAAGTGGTTTTCACCACCAGCACAAAGGCGGAAAGTGGTTTTGCAATACTAGCACATGTGTGAAAAGTGGTTTTCAATGCCAGCACAAGTGTGAAAAGTGGTTCTGCAACACAAGCTCAAGTGCGGAAAGTGGTTTTCAATGCCAGCACAAGTGCGTAAAGTAGTTCTGCAACACGAGCTCAAGTGTGGAAAGTGGTTTTCAACACCAGCACAAGTGCTGAAAATGGTTTTGTAACACTAACACAAGTGCAAAAAGTGGTTTTGCAACACTAACACAAGTGCGAAAAGTGGTTTTGCAATTCTAGCACATGTGTGAAAAGTGGTTTTCAACGCCAGTATGAGTGTGGAAAGTGGTTTATGCAACAATAACACTACTGCGAAAAGTGGTTTTGCAATACTAAACCAAATGCGAAAAGTGGTTTTCAACAAGAGCACGAGTGCTGAAAGTGGTTTTCAACGCCAGCATAAGTGTGGAAATTGTTTTTTGCATCGCTAACACAAATGTGATTAATGGTTTACAACACAAGTGCAGGTGCGAAAAGTGGTTTTCAACACCAGCACAAGTGCAAAAAGTGGTTTTACAACACTAACACAAGTGTGAAAAGTGGTTTTGCAACACTAAGACAAATGCGATTTTGTGGTTTTCAACACTAGCGCAAGTGCGAAAACTGGATTTGCAACACCAACACAAGTGCGAAAAGTCATTTTGCAACACTAACACAAGTGCAAAACGTGGTTTTGAACACTAACAGGAGCGCGAAAAGTGGTTTTCAACACAAGCAGATGTGCAAAAAGTGGTTTTCAATGCCAGCACAAGGGCGGAAAGTGGTTTTGCAAAACTAGCACATGCGCGAAAATGGTTTTGCAACAGCAACACAAGTGAGACAAATGGTTTTGCAACACTAACACAAGTGCAAAAAGTGGTATTCAATGCCAGCACAAGTGTGGAAAGTAGTTCTGCAACACGAGCTCAAGTGCAGAACTTGCTTTTAAACACTAGCACAAGTGCAAAAAGTGGTTTTCAATGCCAGCACAAGTGCAGAAAGTAGTCTGCAACACCAGCTCAAGTGTGGAAAGTGGTTTTGCAACACTAGTGCAAGTGCGAAAAGTGGATTTGCAACACCAACACAAGTGCGAAAAGTCGTTTTGCAACACTAACACAAGTGCGAAAGTGGTTTTGCAACAGCAACACAAGTGCGACTAGTGGTTTTCAACGCAAGTACGAGTGCGGAAAGTGGTTTTTGCACAATAACACAAGTGCGAAAAGTGGTTTTGCAACACTAACACAAGTGGTTTTCAACACCAGCACAAGTGCAGAAAGTGGTTTTGCAATTCTAGCTCATGTGTGAAAAGTGGTTTTCAATGCCAGCACAAGTGTGGAAAGTGGATTTGCAACACTAATACAAGTGCAAAAAGTGGTTTTCAATGCCAGCACAAGTGAGAAAAGTGGTTCTGCAACACAAGCTCATGTGTGGAAAGTGGTTTTCAACGCCAGCACAAGTGAGAAAAGTGGTTTTACAACACCAGCGCAAGTGCGAAAACTGGATTTGCAACACCAACACAAGTGCGAAAAGTCATTTTGCAACACTAACACAAGTGCAAAACGTGGTTTTGAACACTAACAGGAGCGCGAAAAGTGGTTTTCAACACAAGCAGATGTGCAAAAAGTGGTTTTCAACGCCAGCATAAGGGCGGAAAGTGGTTTTGCAAAACTAGCACATGCGCGAAAATGGTTTTGCAACAGCAACACAAGTGAGACAACTGGTTTTGCAACACTAACACAAGTGCAAAAAGTGGTATTCAATGCCAGCACAAGTGTGGAAAGTAGTTCTGCAACACGAGCTCAAGTGCGGAACTTGCTTTTAAACACTAGCACAAGTGCAAAAAGTGGTTTTCAATGCCAGCACAAGTGCAGAAAGTAGTCTGCAACACCAGCTCAAGTGTGGAAAGTGGTTTTGCAACACAAGCTCATGTGTGGAAAGTGGTTTTCAACGCCAGCACAAGTGCGAAAAGTGGTTTTGCAACAGCAACACAAGTGAGAATAATGCTTTCGCAACACAAACACAAGTGTAAAAAGTGGTTTTCAACACCAGCAGATGTGCAAAAAGTGGTTTTCAACACCAGCACGAGTGCGGAAAGTGGTTTTGCAATACTAGCATACGTGTGAAAAGTGGTTTTCAATGCCAGCACAAGTGCAGAAAGTAGTCTGCAACACTAGCTCAAGTGTGGAAAGTGGTTTTGCAACACTAACACAGGTGTGAAAGTGGTTTTGCAAGACTAACACAAGTGCGGAAAGTAGTCTGCAACACTAGCTCAAGTGTGGAAAGTGGTTTTGCAACACTAACACAGGTGTGAAAGTGGTTTTGCAAGACTAACACAAGTGCAAAAAGTGGTTTTGCAACACTGACACAAGTGCGATATGTGGTTTTCAACGCCAGTACGAGTACAGAAAGTGGTTTTTGCAACAATAACACGAGTACGAAAAGTGGTTTTGCAACACTAACACAAGTGCGATAAGTGGTTTACAACACTAGCACGAGCACCGAAAGTGATTTTTGCAACAATAACACAACTGCGAAAGGTGGTTTTGCAATACTAAACCAAATGCGAAAAGTGGTTTTCAGCACGAGTGCTGAAAGTGGTTTTCAACGCCAGCATAAGTGTGGAAATTGTTTTTTGCAACGCTAACACAAATGCGAATAATGGTATACAACACTAGTACGAGTGCGCAAAGTGGTTTGCAACAATAACCCAATTGCGATTTGTGATTTTCAACACTAGCGCAAGTGCGAAAAGTGGTTTTCAACACCAGCGCAAGTGCGAAAAGTGGTTTTGCAACACTAACACAAGTGTGAAAAGTGGTTTTGCAACACTAAGACAAATGCGAATTGTGGTTTTCAACACTAGCGCAAGTGCGAAAAGTGGATTTGCAACACTAACACAAGTGCGAAAAGTCGTTTTGCAACGCTAACATAAGTGCAAAAGTGGTTTTGCAACAGCAACACAAGTGAGACAAATGGTTTTGCAACACAAACACAACTGCAAAAAGTGGTTTTTAAACACTGACAGGACCCCGAAAGGTGGTTTTCTACATGGGCAGATGTGCAAAATGTGGTTTTCAACGCCAGCACAAGTGTGAAAAGTGGTTTTCAATGCCAGCACATGTGTGGAAAGTGGTTTTGCAACACAAACACAAGTGCAAAAAGTGGTTTTCAATGCCAGCACAAGTGCGAAAAGTGGTTCTGCAACACAAGCTCAAGTGCGGAAAGCGGTTTTCAATGCCAGCACAAGTGCGTAAAGTAGATCTGCAACACGAGCTCAAGTGTGAAAAGTGGTTTTCAACACCAGCGCAAGTGCGAAAACTGGATTTGCAACACCAACACAAGTGCGAAAAGTCATTTTGCAACACTAACACAAGTGCAAAACGTGGTTTTGAACACTAACAGGAGCGCGAAAAGTGGTTTTCAACACAAGCAGATGTGCAAAAAGTGGTTTTCAACGCCAGCACAAGGGCGGAAAGTGGTTTTGCAAAACTAGCACATGCGCGAAAATGGTTTTGCAACAGCAACACAAGTGAGACAAATGGTTTTGCAACACTAACACAAGTGCAAAAAGTGGTATTCAATGCCAGCACAAGTGTGGAAAGTAGTTCTGCAACACGAGCTCAAGTGCGGAACTTGCTTTTAAACACTAGCACAAGTGCAAAAAGTGGTTTTCAATGCCAGCACAAGTGCAGAAAGTAGTCTGCAACACCAGCTCAAGTGTGGAAAGTGGTTTTGCAACACTAGTGCAAGTGCGAAAAGTGGATTTGCAACACCAACACAAGTGCGAAAAGTCGTTTTGCAACACTAACACAAGTGCGAAAGTGGTTTTGCAACAGCAACACAAGTGCGACTAGTGGTTTTCAACGCAAGTACGAGTGCGGAAAGTGGTTTTTGCACAATAACACAAGTGCGAAAAGTGGTTTTGCAACACTAACACAAGTGGTTTTCAACACCAGCACAAGTGCAGAAAGTGGTTTTGCAATTCTAGCTCATGTGTGAAAAGTGGTTTTCAATGCCAGCACAAGTGTGGAAAGTGGATTTGCAACACTAATACAAGTGCAAAAAGTGGTTTTCAATGCCAGCACAAGTGAGAAAAGTGGTTCTGCAACACAAGCTCATGTGTGGAAAGTGGTTTTCAACGCCAGCACAAGTGCGAAAAGTGGTTTTGCAACAGCAACACAAGTGAGACAAATGCTTTCGCAACACTAATACAAGTGCAAAAAGTGGTTTTGAACACTAACAGGAGCGGGAAAAGTGGTTTTCAACACCAGCAGATGTGCAAAAAGTGGTTTTCAACACCAGCACGAGTGCGGAAAGTGGTTTTGCAATACTAGCACACGTTTGAAAAATAGTATTGCAACACCACCACAAGTGAGACAAATGGTTTTGCAACACTTACACAAATGCAAAAAGTGGTGTTGAGCACTAACAGGAGCGCGAAAAGTGGTTTCTACACGAGCAGATGTGCAAAAAGTGGTTTTCAACGCCAGCACATGTGCAGGAAGTGGTTTTGCAATTCTAGCACATGTGTGAAAAGTGGTTTTCAACGCCAGTACGAGTGTGGAAAGTGGTTTATGCAACAATAACACGAGTGCGAAAAGTGGTTTTGCAATACTAAACCAAATGCGAAAAGTGGTTTTCAACAAAAGCACGAGTGCTGAAAGTGGTTTTCAACGCCAGCATAAGTGTGGAAATTGTTTTTTGCATCGCTAACACAAATGTGAATAATGGTTTACAACACAAGTGCAGGTGCGAAAAGTGGTTTTCAACACCAGCGCAAGTGCAAAAAGTTGTTTTGCAACACTAACACAAGTGTGAAAAGTGGTTTTGCAACACGAAGACAAATGCGATTTGTGGTTTTCAACACTAGCGCAAGTGCGAAAACTGGATTTGCAACACCAACACAAGTGCGAAAAGTCGTTTTGCAACACTAACACAAGTGCAAAACGTGGTTTTGAACACTAACAAGAGCGCGAAAAGTGGTTTTCAACACTAGCAGATGTGCAAAAAGTGGTTTTCAACGCCAGCACAAGTGCGGAAAGTGGTTTTGCAATACTAGCAGATGTGCGAAAATGGTTTTGCAACAGCAACACAAGTGAGACAAATGGTTTTGCAACACTAACACAAGTGCAAAAAGTGGTATTCAATGCCAGTACAAGTGTGGAAAGTAGTTCTGCAACACGAGCTCAAGTGCGGAACTTGCTTTTAAACACTAGCACAAGTGCAAAAAGTGGTTTTGCAACACTAACACAAGTGCGATAAGTGGTTTTCAACGCCAGAACGAATGTGGAAAGTGGTTTTTGCAACAATAACACAAGTGCGAAAAGTGGTTTTGCAACACGAATACAAGTGTGAAAGTGATTTTGCAACACTAACACAAGTGCGAAAGTGGTTTTGCAACACAAACACAAATGTAAAAAGTGGTTTTGCAACACTAAGACAAATGCGAATTGTGGTTTTCAACACTAGCGCAAGTGCGAAAGTGGATTTGCAACACTAACACAAGTGCGAAAAGTCGTTTTGCAACAATAACACAAGTGCGAAAGTGGTTTTGCAACAGCAACACAAGTGAGACAATTGGTTTTGCAACACTAACACAAGTGCAAAAAGTGGTTTTGAACATTAACAGAACCCCGAAAGGTGGTTTTCAACACTAGCAGATGTGCAAAAAGTGGTTTTCAACGCCAGCACAAGTGCGGAAAGTGGTTTTGCAATACCAACACAAGTGCAAAAAGTGGTTTTCAATGCCAGCACAAGTGCGAAAAGTGGTTCTGCAACACAAGCTCAAGTGCGGAAAGTGGTTTTCAATGCCAGCACAAGTACGTAAAGTAGTTCTGCAACACGAGCTCAAGTGTGGAAAGTGGTTTTCAACACCAGCACAAGTGCGGAAAATGGTTTTGCAACACTAACACAAGTGCGACTCGTGGTTTTCAACGCAAGTACGAGTGCGGAAAGTGGTTTTTGCACAATAACACAAGTGCGAAAAGTGGTTTTGCAACACTAACACAAGTGGTTTTCAACACCAGCATGAGCGCGGAAAGTGGTTTTTGCAAGAATAACACAAGTGCGAAAAGAGGTTTTGCAACACGACCACGAGTGCGGAAAGTGGTTTTCAACACCAACACGTGTGCTTAAAGTGGTTTTCAACACCAGTGCAAGTGCGAAAAGTGGTTTTGCAACACTAACTCAAGTGCAAAAAGTGGTTTTGCAACACAGGAACAAGTGTAGAACGTGGTTTTCAAAACGAGCGCAAGTGTGGAAAGTGGTTTTGCAAAACTAGCCCATGTGCGGAGAGTGGTTTTCAACGCCAGCACAAGTGCGAAAAGGGGTATTGCAACACCACCACATGTGAGACAAATTGTTTTGCAACACTAACACAAGTGCAAAAAGTGTTTTTGAGCACTAACAGCAGCGCGAAAGGTGCTTTTCAACACTAGCAGATGTGCAAAAAGTGGTTTTCAATGCCAGCACAAGTGAGAAAAGTGGCTCTGCAACACAACCTCAAGTGTGAAAAGTGGTTTTCAACGTCAGCACAAGTGCGAAAAGTGGTTTTGCAACAGCAACACAAGTGAGACAAATGCTTTTGCAACACTAACACAAGTGCAAAAAGTGGTTTTGAACACTAACAGGAGCGCGAAAAGTGGTTTTCAACACTAGCAGATGTGCAAAAAGTGGTTTTCAACGCCAGCACTAGTGCGGAAAGTGGTTTTGCATTACTAGCACACGTATGAAAAGTGGTTTTCAATGCCAGCACAAGTGTGGAAAGTGGTTTTGCAACACTAATACAAGTGCAAAATAGGGTTTTCAATTCCAGCACAAGTGCGAAAAGTGGTTCTGCACCACAAGCCCAAGTGCGGAAAGTGGTTTTCAATGCCAGCACAAGTGCGGAAAGTAGTCTGCAACACTAGCTCAAGTGTGGAAAGTGGTTTTCAACACCAGCACAAGTGCAGAAAATGGTTTTGCAGTACTAACACAAGTGCAAAAAGGTGGTTTTGCAACACTAACACAAGTGCGATAAGTGGTTTTCAACACCAGTACGAGTGTGGAAAGTGGTTTTTGCAACAATAACACGAGTGCGAAAAGTGGTTTTGCAACACTAACAGAAGTGCGATAAGTGGTTTACAACACTAGCACGAGCACAGAAAGTGATTTTTGCAACGCTAACACAAATGCGAATAATGGTTTACAACAGTAGCACGAGTGCGGAAAGTGGTTTGCAACACTAACCCAATTGCGATTTGTGGTTTTCAACACTAGCGCAAGTGCGAAAAGTGGTGTCCAACACCAGCGCAAGTGCGAAAATTGGTTTTGCAACACTAGCGCAAGTGCGAAAAGTGGATTTGCAACACTAACACAAGTGCGAAAAGGCGTTTTGCAACACTAACACAAGTGCGAAAGTGGTTTGCAATAGCAACACAAGTGAGACAAGTGGTTTTCAACGCAAGTACGAGTGCGGAAAGTGGTTTTTGCACAATAACACAAGTGCAAAAAGTGGTTTTGCAACACTAACACAAGTGGTTTTCAACACCAGCACAAGTGCAGAAAGTGGTTTTGCAATTCTAGCACATGTGTGAAAAATGGTTTTCAATGCCAGCACAAGTGTGGATAGTGGATTTGCAACACTAACACAAGTGCAAAAAGTGGTATTCAATGCCAGCACAAGTGTGGAAAGTAGTTCTGCAACATGAGCTCAAGTGCGAACTTGCTTTTAAACACTAGCACAAGTGCAAAAAGTGGTTTTGCAACACTAACACAAGTGCGATAAGTGGTTTTCAACGCCATTACGAATGTGGAAAGTGGTTTTTGCAACAATAACACAAGTGCGAAAAGTGGTTTTCAACGCAAGTACAAGTGCGGAAAGTGGTTTTTGCACAATAACACAAGTGCAAAAAGTGGTTTTGCAACACTAATACAAGTGCGAAAAGTGGTTTTGCAACACGACCACGAGTGCGGAAAGTGGTTTTAAACACGAGCACGAGTGCTGAAAGTGGTTTTCAACGCCAGTGCAAGTGTGGAAATTGGTTTTTCCAACGCTAACACAAATGCGAATAATGGTTTACAACACTAGCACGAGTGCGGAAAGTGGTTTTCAACACTAGCGCAAGTGCGAAAAGTGGTGTCCAACACCAGCGCAAGTGCGAAAAGTGGTTTTGCAACACGAGCTCAAGTGCAAAAAGTGGATTTGCAACACTAATTTTGTCAAAAGGTCAGAGGTCAGTGTCAGATAAAATCATCAATTTTCACCCAATTGACCTGAAATTTCAATTTACCATTTTGGTTTTGTCATAAAATTTTCAAACTAAGCTTTATTATGATAATATGGAGAAGGCAAATTAATAATTTGGTCAAAAGGTCAAAGGTCAGCATCACATAAAATCGTCAATTTTCATCCGATTGACCTGAAATTTTAAGAATTTGCATATTGTGTCACTGAATTGGTTCACCAACGAAAAGATAGAAGCTGATTGTTTTTTTCGATCAAAAAGTCAACGGTCAATGTTGCGTAACATCTCCAATTGCCACCTGATTGACTTGAAATTTTAAGAATTTGCATATTGGGTCACCGAATTGGTTCATCAATCAAAAGCGAAAAGCTCTTTTTTTTTTACATCTAAAGCTCAAAGGTCAAGGCTGCATAAAATCATCAATTTTCGTCTTACTTTTTTTTTTTTTTACCTTTTTCGTTATTTTGAGAATGCAGACGAAGAAGAAGACGCCTGAATACAAATGGGTGCTTTGCATTTTGAGATGCTTTCTTGTTTTTATTAAAATCATAATTTTGAAGGACCTCTACATTAATCTCATGCACTGGCCTCTCACCTCCACTCCAACCGAGTATCGCATAAATAATCACCAATCCAGCAGATGATCCCAAACCATCCTTTTTGCCACCAATGCTTAGTGCCACAATGCCACAAACAAGTGCTTCGTGGCAACGGTTCTATTTTTTGCACAACAAAAAGGAAACTGCTGCGGTCTGACTTGGAGGCCAAATTGCATCCCCGAAGCCCACCTCTCTCAGCACCCTGCTGCCAACTACACTAAATTGCTGAGCAGGGCTTTGTGTTGAGCTATATTTGGCAAAACGCATTTCTGTTTTCGTCCTGCAACAGATGAATTAGAATCCTATAATATTGACCGATTGCTGACGCCGTTTGGACACCACAGACCTGAATCAAACATAAAATTGCATATTATGATGCGTACAAGAGCAAAATGATGAGGATTTAATAAAAATCATGGTTTAAGGAAGTTGGCCATGTTCTTTCCTGCTATTTCTGCGCTATTCCATTAATAGATTTTGTCAACTGTCTGAGAATATTAGAAAAGGTTTGCTTGGTTTGCTCATTTGCAGCTTCCAAGGAGATTAGACCTTCCAGGGTCCATGAAATTAAGCAATCTCTTGAAGAATTCCTAATCCCTACGACTAGAACTCCAACAAAGAAAACTCCAAACAAGGTTCTCACTTTGGAAGAAAGGATACATGAAACAGTTTTATTTCGAATTGGGCGGGCGAGGTATTTTTAACCTAAGTTTTTTTAAATCCAAGAAAGTCAACATTTATTTATTTCATAAACTGCTCCTGCAATTGAAATTTCTCACAAAGAGGATGAAAATCAAACTCTTCTTCCAGGGAAACCTGCACTCCCTTCCACACGCATTTATCCCATCTCGTGTTCGGTTATCGTACCCATCCTCCCGCCCAAGATATGCTGAATCCTGCGGGTGATGGAGTTGCCTTGAAACAACTTGCCTTCCCCTCCTGGAAGGCAAATCCGACCGCAGGAAACCTCAGATCGTTCCACAAAGCCCACAAGAAAGTGTGTCCACTCTCAGCGAGCCAGAAAACAACATCTGGCCAACCAAAAGACCAAACTTTCAAACGTGTTTCCATCCTCAAGAAATTGTTGGTGCCTTGTGAAGTCTGGCTCTGGAGTATGCTACACTTCCTTCCCTTCCTTCACTGCAAATGTCATCACAGCCGACTCCGCTCATGAGAAGGCTGAATGTCACAATTCTTTGTTTGCTTCTCAATCTTGTGTCTCTATAACCACTCACTCACGTGCCCACCTGACCCAGTTCTGGCAACCCTCAACTCTGATTCTGCTACTGGACTGGATGGCATCCACGCATGTGTCCTTCCCCCCAACCCCTTTAATCTCACTACCTTCTCCCCAACGCCTTTAATCTCACTACCTTCTCCCCAACGCCTTTAATCTCACTACCTCCCCCCCCCCCCCCGCAACCCCATTAATCTCACTAACTTTCCCCCCAACCCCTTTAATCTCACTACCTTTCCCCCCAACCACTTTAATCTCACTACCTTTCCCCCCAACCCCTTTAATCTCACTACCTTTCCCCCCAACCCCTTTAATCTCACTACCTTCCCCCCAACGCCTTTAATCTCACTACCTTTCCCCCCAACCCCTTTAATCTCACTACCTTCCCCCCAACCCCTTTAATCTCACTACCTTCCCCCCAACGCCTTTAATCTCACTACCTCCCCCCCCCCCCCCAACCCCTTTAATCTCACTACCTTTCCCCAAACTCCTTTAATCTCACTTCCTTTCCCCGCAACCCCTTTAATCTCACTACCTTTCCCCACAACCCCTTTAATCTCACTACCTTTCCCCCCAACCCCTTTAATCTCACTACCTTTCCCCCAACTCCTTTAATCTCACTACCTTTCCCCCCAACCCCTTCAATCTCACTACCTTTCCCCCCAACCCCTTTAATCTCACTACCTTTCCCCACAACCCCTTTAATCTCTCTACCTTTCCCCCCAACCCCTTTAATCTCGCTACCTTTCCCCCCCAACCCCTTTAATCTCACTACCTTCCCCCTAACCCCTTTAATCTCACTACCTTCCCCCCAACTCCTTTAATCTCACTACCTTTCCCCCCCAACCCCTTTAATCTCACTACCTTCCCCCCAACCCCTTTAATCTCACTACCTTCCCCCCAACCCCTTTAATCTCACTACCTTCCCCCCCAACCCCTTTAATCTCACTACCTTCCCCCTAACCCCTTTAATCTCACTACCTTCCCCCCAACTCCTTTAATCTCACTACCTTTCCATGGTGCGATCACAACAGCAACTTACACAAACTGCTCTGGTAAGTCGCAGATAAACGGACAGATACAGGCAGAGATTGTACACTTGCGCTCACACATAAAGGAATTGTCTCCTGGCAAAGCGAAAGGGCCATCAACGTGTCCCTAAGGCCGTGGCCAGTGGGCTCCTGCCAGAATGACAGACGTGTGGTCACCCTCAAGCAGCCAGCAACACATCCCGAATGATGAGCAGTGCCGCCGTTAAAACTACACGCAGCGTTGGTCTTTCCGTCCGTTTTGTCGATGTTTCGCTGCCATTGCATTCCGGAGAAGGTGGGAATATGTTTTTAATAACAGTGTGCACTCGTGCCCTTCGAGATACAATCACAATGAGAGCGCACACCACGCTTCTTCCAACCGCATATATATACACACGTGTGTGTGTGTGTGTGTGTGTGTGTGTGTGTGTGTGTGTGTGTGTGTGTGTGTGTGTGTGTGTGTGTGTGTGTGTGTGTGTGTGTGTGTGTGTGTGCTGACAACATTTATATTGAAAATCAGAATTTCAATGTGTTTTCCTATTTATTTCACACGAAGATCACCATCAATCACCACCATGACGTCAATATTTTTTGTCTTTTCAGCAGAAGCTGTGACAGCACCAATAATAATTCAAATTACTCATTTGTAAGAACGCGTGGTCTTCAAAACTACTGGAAAATGAGAATCTTTCACGTTATCGTTATTAACACCTGGGAAACCTTGACTTTTCCACATTACGGAAATGCTCAAATGCCTATATATATATATATATATATATATATATATATATATATATATATATATATATATATATATATATATATATATATATATACTGTGTATATATATATATATATATATATATATATATATATATATATATATATATATGTGTGTACAGTCACATGAAAAAGTAAGTACACCCCATGTAAAGTTTGACTTTTTCAACATATTTCAACATACAGCTATTTGATCTTCATTTCAACAATATTGATAGATAAAGGTGATATAATATAACAAATATCATGAAACATTTACATTTTGTAGTCCATTGTATAATTTAAATGAACATAAATGCAAATTTCGCATGTGGAAAAAGTACCACCAGTGCCGATTGCAGTGGGCCAGAGAGCACCGTCAATGGCAGCCAGGACACTGGAATCACGTGATCTTCAGTGACGAGTCTAGATTTCTGGTCTATCGTCAAGATGGCCGTGTCCGAGTGCGCAGACAAGTGCATGAAGCCTACAACAAAGATTGTATAGTGCCAAAAGTCCAAGCTGGAGGTTTCGGGGTGACCGTTTGGGCTGATTTTCATGCAGGGGGCAAAACTGACCTGGTTGTTCTGAATGGAAACCTGAACCAGTTCAAGTACAGGGCCATTCTGGAAGAAACATTGCTTCCAAAACATGGCTCGTGCAGCCTTTCGAGGAAACTTTATCTTCCAAGATGACAATGCACGGCCTCATCGTGCTCGCATGATCCAACACTTTCTTGCTGACCGTGGTGTAGAGCATATGGAGTGGCCTGCCATGTCCCCGGATATGAATCCGATAGAGAACTTGTGGGCAGAATTAACACGTCAAATCGACCACTTGGACCAGCAGCCTGCCTCTGTGCGTGAATTGCAGCAGGCTATTGTCACTGCATGGCAAGCGATTCCTGTCCAAACCTTGGCAAATCTCATGAACAGCATGCCTCAACGTGTACGTGCTCTCCTGAATGCTTGTGGGGGTTACACGAAGTACTCAACTGTAATTTTACTATTGTGTTGAATACAACCAATTGGTTGGAATACATTGGTTGGAATTGGAATACAACAAACCAACAGGGCAGTCCCAATACAACCATCCGTAATTCCAGTCGTAATTTCACTTTTGTTTTTGTTAAATAAAAAAAATTGCTAATGTGCAAAATAAAGAGATACTTCTGGAAAACGTACAGAAGTTTAACACAGTACTGTCCATGAATTGAGTTCGATATCAGTTTACATCACTTTCAAGGATCAATTTATTTGTTTCGAAATGTCAAATGTGGTTTTTGTTTATTTTAAAGGTCACATTAACAAAATATAGAATAATTTCAACATAATTCCAATGAACTTTTGGTTCTAAGACATCTTGAAAAGTAAGTTCACCCCCACAAAAAAAATATTCCATACTAAATGCCAAGTCTGTGTGTGTGTATATATATATATATATATATATATATATATATATATATATATATATATATATATACATACATAGTACATACACACACAAAGTTCAAAACACACCAGGTCACAAGTGGTCACACACACTGACCGGGTCCTCAGTCGAGGTCCTCAGCATCATCCCGTTTCGGCCCTTCAACCTCGATACGGTCAGCTAAGGTGGGCCAGCAGGGGCACATACACATCCACATGCAGCAACTACACCTGGATGCGTACATACCCACACCCAGCCAGTGCGAACGCAGACCAGTGCGAACAACAAAATTTGATATTTTGAATTTTGCGGATGTGTTTGTTTGGCGGATGTGTTGGTTTGGCGCATGTGTTGGTTTGGTGGTTGTGTTGGTTTGGCGGATGTGTTGTTTTGACAGATGTGTTGCTTGTGACAGATGTGCCCCTCTTAATGGCCGAAGCCTTTTTTATTATAAAAAAAGGTACAAAAAACCACACTCAATAAAACCATCAATCCAAAAAACCCCAGAAATCAAAAGCCAATAAATCAAACAATAAATCAGAAATCAGAGAGAAAGCCAAGATCAGAAGAAGCAAGAAAACAAAGTTCAAAAAAAGTTGAAACCCAGATAAAATTCAATAAACCATCAATCATTAAAACCAAAGTTCATTATCCCGATCCCCAAACCCCCAAAAACCCTCTCCCACCCCAGGCAACAGACACCTAACTCTAACTAACCAAAGGGGAGGGAGAAAGGCAAGAAGACCCTAACCCCCTCCCACCCACCCCCCCGCCCCCCCCAAAACAACCAAGGGAGGGACACCTTAGCCTAAAACAAGAAGAATCAAGGGGCCTTTTTTCCTTCACATACCGAAATCAACAACCAGCTGCTAACCGCAGCCGGGAACATGCAGCCACAAACACTGAGGGCTCGACCCACCACTGGAAATAATAATGAAAGAAAATAAAAATCAAACCAAGGCAAAATCAAGATCAAACAAAAGGAAACCCAACTGCCCCCACCCTCCCCAGGCCGCGCCCGGGAGGGCCCACCCAGAAGATGCACCACAAGGAAGGCACCTGCTCCCTGAGCTGCTCCCGAGGCATGAGTGTCCCAATGAAAATCACCGCCCGATAGGGCCCGCAAGCACACCTGCCGGAGCACCCCCAGCCTTTCCAAGCCCGGGTGGCAAGCTCGGTCAGGGACTACGGCTGCCTATAACTGCCGCCCGCACATTTGGAAGTAACCTCCCGCAGGACCGCTCCAGGGGAGGGCTTTACGACACACCTGACGCATCGTTACGGCCAGCACCCCGCCCCGTCGCCCGCAGGCTGTCGCCTAGCCTGTACCTTCGGAGGCAGGATAGGGCCATGCCCCATATCTGCCCAGGATCCAACCATTCCCTGGTATGGAAACCTTTGGTTCTTGCTCGCCACAAGACGGTCTTGATTATGCAGACCGTTCTCCAGGCCTGCCTCCACTTGCGGCCAGGCACTGGTTGTGGTAGGAGCCCGCTGAACACAAAGACGTCACGTCTAACCATCAGCAGCCAAGGCACATAGCATTTGAGGAGGCCAGCCGCAAGCGACCAGACCCCTTCGGCAACAGGGCAGTCCCAAAGGACATGCCTGACAGTTTCGTCCCCTGTTCATCGGGGTCGGGGACACTGGACCGACACATTCAGGTCCCTCTGGAACCGAAACACCCGGACCAGAAGACACTCATGGGCGGCTTGCCACGCGACGTCCTTCTGGTCGTTAGCGAGGCAGCGAGCCGAAGCATTCTCCCAAACCTTTCTCGCCGTACGTTCTGCAAGAGGGCTTCCAAGAAGGATACGCTACCTCCCGCAGCACCTCCATTGGGCGCAAGTGATCCAGGACCTGCGACAACCGCCAACTGATGAGCCGACGGGTCAACAGGCCCTGCTCCCGGGCGAACCCCTCAAACATCCGAAAATGTCCCGGACATGACCCAGAAAAAGGCCGAGACAGCGGGAGGGACCACCTTTCCAACTGCGCGATGGACGACCCCAGAAAAAAGAACAAAAAATCCCGCGCCAGTTGGCGACCTGGGTGCTCTGACACAAACAACTCCATGAGGACACGCAAACGCAGACATACATACAAACACCAGGCAAGGGACACCCTTCCCACCCAAGGACGGGCTCATCTTCACAACCCTCCTACTCCTGCGCTCTGCTCGGGTACCCCAGAAGAAAGTGAAAACCAATCCCTCCAGAGCCCGTCCCACCGCAGGAGGAGGTGGGGAGATTCTCGCCAAATACAACAACTTACCAATCAAAACATTCTTGATCACTAAATTTCGCCCCTCCATGGTAAGGCGACGAGACCGCCAAGAAGCGACTTCCAATTCCATTTCCCCAACGACCCTACGCCAGTTCTCAGCGGCCACGCCGCCTGGGTCAAAGCAGACCCCGAGGATCTTTAATCGATCTCTCCGCTCCGTGTACGGGCAAGGGGGGCCGCAGCCCGTCCTGTGCCGACCAAAGTGCATGACCTCACTCTTCTGAGGATTGACTTTGGAAGAGGAGGCCAACCCAAAACGCTCGCAGAGACCCACCAGTCTGCACATGGCGACTGCATCGGTGACAAACACCGACACGTCGTCCATGTACAGACTCACCTTTAGGTGCTCCCCATAGGTTCCGGGAATCCACAACCCAGGGAAGGATGGGTCCGCTCGCAGTGCACAAGCAAACGGTTCAATGCAAAGGACAAAAAGGACTGGTCACATTGGGCAGCCCTGCCTGACCACAGAAGCGACTGGGAAGGCTCCCGAGAGATGTCCGTTGACCAAAACACGGGCTTCAACATCCCTATACATGAGGTCCACCCAATGCATCAAATTTGGCCCAAATCGGCCATCATGTATTCATGTGACACTGTCGAAAGCCTTCTCCTGGTCCAAACTGACGATGCTCAGTGGGAGGCCTCTCTCCTCCGCTAGCTGGATCGCCTCTCGAACCAGGCCCAGGCTGTCGGACACTCTGCTACCCGGAACAGCACAAGTCTGATCCGGGTGTACGAGGTCCTTCATGACACCGTGCACCCTCTTAGACAGCACCTTTGCTAGTATCTTGTAGTCAACATTCAACAAAGTGATCGGGCACCAGTTGGACAAATCCTCCCGATTACCCTTCTTGTGCACGAGGTTTGCCACGCCCCGGCGCATCCAATCTGGAAACCTCTCAGAGGTGGCTAGCTCCCTCACTACCTGCAGATAGTCCTCGCCAAGGACGTGCCAAAGGCGGCGATAAAACTCCATGGGCAGGCCGTCATCACCTGGGGTTTTATTTGCGGCCAAATCCCTAACAGCGGAGGTCAATTCCTCCAGGCTCGCTGGCTCCTCCAACCGCTCCCGCTGTTGGGAGCTCAAACGATTCCTCAGATGGCCGAGAACGTCGGCCATCTGGATTTGGTCAACCGGTCGTTTTTCAAAAAGCCTGGAGTAATAGTCCTCCACTGCTTCAGTAATTTGGTCCGGATCCGAAACAAGGCCTCCCCCCACATTAACCTGGGCCAAACTGCCCCTCTGCCTGACACATCGTTGGAAGAAGAATCTGGTACACTTTTCGTTCCCCTCCAATGTCTGCACCTTCCTCCGGAAGATGACGGCCCTCGCCCTGGCTTTGAGGAGACTAAAAATCCTCCCCTTCACCTGGCGGATTTTTTCCGACACGTCCCTCCCTTTGCAAAGTTTCTTATGCAAGCGCTAGAGGTATGCCTGCATGCGCTTCAAACACTCTCGTTTCCCCGCAGCCCTCATTCGACCGGCCGTACGGAAAAACACTATGGTCCTACGTTTCACATCCTCCCACCAGGCTGCCGAGGTAGGGAAGAGGCACCGAACCGTTTCCCACTCCCTATACTTCCGAACGTAGGAACGTACTAAACTGTCATCCTGCAAAAGGCGACAGTTAAGCTTCCAGAATTCAGAGCGCCGGGGACGCACCCCATTTAATTCAATATCCAGAGACAGACGACAGTGGTCTGAAAATGCCAACACGTGAAGTACCAGGTCCGGGTCGCCAAAATTTGGTGTCACAAAGATGTAATCGATCCTAGCCCGACTGTTACCAGCCGCATCGGTCCGGGTGACCTCATTCCTTCCCGCACCCATCCCTCAACCTAAAATCCTGAACAAGCCCTTTAAGGGCCCACGCCGATGAATCTGGGGGCAACCTGTCCAAACCTATATTAAAATCTCCCCCGACGATCACGGGGCCAGAGGTGGAAAGAAGGGGCCCCAACTGGCACAGGAGCTCCACTCTTTCTACCACCGTCTTAGGGGCGTACACATTGACCAAGGTCAGTGTGGTCGACACCACCACCCTGAGCGCAGCCAATCGCCCCAGAATAATTTATTCTATACTAAGGACCTCGACATTCGGGCTCTTAATAAGGAACCCTAATCCTGCCGCACTGTTAGTGTTGCTTCCGGACCAATACGACTCTCCGTACCGCCAATTTGCACGGAGGTATCCATACTCACCGTGCGGAATATGGCATTCCTGCAACAGGCAGACATCCCATTCAAAATTGCGCAGTTCTTCAAAAAAGCGATCCTCCGGACCGTGGTACGGACTCCCCGTACGTTTAAAGACATTAATTTCAAGCTCATAGGTGTTAGTATATTAATCACCAACCCCAGTGCAAACCACGAAAGGGGAATCATAGGACTTATGAAGCTCCTCCCTCCTTGCCAAGACACGACGGGCTACCATTATTCCTCTTCCTGTGGTTCTTCCCGCAGCCGGGAGCCACGAGGGTGCCCGGGAGCCAGACTCCATCTATGCAAACATTCTTCCCGGGCAGCAGGGCGAGGTCCTCCTCCTCAGGGGTCAAAAAGATTATCCCCCCCCCCCCCCCTCGCCCGCCGTCCGGGGAAGAAAGGCACAAGTCCTCCGCGAGCAAACCCTCGCTTAAGCCCATGGCCGCAGCTGCCCCCGGAGGAGGGGTAAGGTCAAGGGGTTGGGAACGGCCCAAGGGGGAACGGGAACATGAGCATTCAGGGGAAGACTGGCAGTGGGGCCTCCCCCGGTGACCTTCTGCGGCCAACCCTGACTGCTCTCCATCCCTACCACGAGCAGACGATCCCCCCAGACCTGGATAGGTCACTTGACAAATGGGGGGCTCTGTGTCCCACAGGAGTTTTTGCTTTTGCAGTTCTTGCAGTCTTTCCCTGTGGGGCTTTGCCCAGAGGAGCTTTTCCTTTGTCCTGGCCCCTCCTCCGACGCTTCTTCTCGATACATTGTCCAGGGTCACTTTGCTCATAGCCAGAGGAGGAGCCATCACTTCCAGCCTCCGGCAGCGGGGTTTCTGGTACCAAGGATGTTTCTTCTGACCCCGCTACCGGAGCCACCATTCCTTGTGCATTCTCCTCTCCCACCGCAGTGGGCCCGACACCCGGCGAATCCACATCCAGGTCCTGATCTGGAGGTGCAGGAGCTGCCTCTCCCTCCTCCTTGTCCTCCTCCCCCTCAAATTCCTCTCCCTCCAACTCCCTCCCTTTACTTTCTGCAGGGTGGGGGGCTGACACACACACAGACACATTAGTCCCTCCCTCCCTGACCCCAGACGTAATACCCTCCCGGTCCCAGAGGCAGTACCTTCCCCTGTCCCTAGGGAAACACCCTCCCCTGTCCCTGAGGCAACACCCTCCCCTGTGCCAACACCCTCCCCGGTCCCTGGAGCCACACCGTCCCCTGTCCCTGGGGCAACACCCCCACTCCCACCCGCAGAAGCACGCATCTTACTAGCGTAACTCTGCGGGCAGGAGCGGAAAGTGTGCCCCGACGCACCACAGAGGTTGCACCGCACCACTTGGGTGCAGCGCTCCCTCAAATGTCCCAACTCGCCACACTGAGTGCAGATGTTCACTGTACACCCAGTAATCAAGTGACAAAGTTGACCGCATCGGCGGCATAATTTCAGCTGCCCCACGTAAAATACTTGCCCTCGGTCCATCCCAACCATAATCCCAATGGGGATGTGGGTGACTGTTACGGATTCCGGATTTATGTGAATTACTATTCAGGTCATTTCTTATTAATGCTTATTCTATTAAAGGTTGTTATGGTTAAATGGTTAGAGGCGCTCCTGATAACAGGAGACCGGAAACAGGATGGTAAACCGGAAGAAGAAAAAGACAAGGTCGGGAGAGAAGCGGCCACCTTGATCCTCGACCAGCTCCGACGCGAGCCGAGTCGATCTTTACCTGCTTTGGAACGCTGAGTTTGAAAAGCCCGTCTGGCGAGAGGAGTTACCTGCGTGGGGTGATTGCCTGTTACGTGTCAGGTTGCCTTGGGTTCCTGGAACAAACCAAGCATCCGGCACTGTTCGCCTCGATGCCTCCGAGGGCGTGTACGGGTCGCACCTTGGGCCTCGCGCGCTTTGCGAGCCGTTCACAGCCCAGAGGCCGCGATCACGCCCAGAGGCCGTTCCCGGTACGGGACGTGCACGTTTGGAGCACGTCAGCCAGGGGTCCGTTCAACCACCCGTGTGCGGCGAAGTCGACCTTCACCTTGGTCTGGAGGGGCCCAGAGACATTGTGAGGGACAGTGACCATTGAGGGTGCAGTGAGTGGGGTCAAGGGGGGAAATATATGAGATGGCCATCTTAGTAATATTGTTGATTGATTGTTGATTGTTGTTGATTGATTGGGAATATATTATTGATTAATCCGGATCCTTGGTGTGGGGTTTCCTATTGACTGGAATTCATATTGATTGCGTTACGAAAGCGTATAAATCATATATCTTTCTGGCGGGGTTCCTCTCACGGTCCGGGGATCACCGAGACCAGGTAGTCACCGGGAGGACCACGTAACAGAATTGGGGGCTCGTCCAATTGAATTCCAGGATATAAAATTGTATAAAATAATAAAATAATATTTATATTAATTAAAATTAATTAATTAATTATTAATTGGTAAATTTTTGGGAAATTGTGGTAAAGTCTTGGGTGAAGGTTAACAGGTGTTAACGATAGTCACCATGGCGTTTGTGGCACAGAACTTTGCGGTAACCCCGAGTGAGGCACAATTCCGAGCGTTACTAAAATCGGACCTCTTGAAATTGGCCAAACATTTTAACTTGGAGGTCCGAACTAATTTGAGGAAGGCAGAGTTGCAGACCGCGGTGATACAATCTATGGTGGGATTAGGAACATGGGACGAGTTAGCCTGGGAGTGGCTACCCGAAGAACCAGAAGACGTTGAGCTCCGGAAACTGGAGTTGCAATTACGGAGCCAGGAACGGATCAAAGAAGAGGAAAGGAAAGCAGAAGAGAGGAGAGAAGAGAAACAAGCAGAGGAAAGGAGAGTGGAACGAGAACTCCAGGAAAGGTTAGAAAGGATGAAAATAGAAGAAAGGAAAGCAGAAAAGGAAAGAGCAGAAGAGGAAAGGAGAGTGGAACGAGAACTCCAGGAAAGGTTAGAAGGGAGAAAAGCAGAGGAGAGGAGAGCTGCAAGGGAACTCGAAGCAGAGGAGAGAAAAGCCGAAAGGGAGTTAAAGGAACGTGACATGGAGCTTCAGCAAGAAATTAAATGCAAGGAGCTGGATTTAATGAGAGAACGGGGAGAGGTACCACCCTTGCTGACGGGGCCGACACCTAGCCAGAACACCTGGGATGTGGGCAGACATGTGAGGCTGGTTCCACCCTTCAGTGAAAAGGAAGTCGCTAAATTGTTTCCACACTTTGAGAAAGTGGCTCGACAGTTAAACTGGCCGGAGGAGGCCTGGACCATACTAATGCAAAGTGTGCTGGTGGGTAAAGCTCAAGATATTTATTCGGCGCTACCAATGGACCAATGTGCAGATTATGAGGTATTGAAGAAGCACATTCTCAAAGCCTATGAGTTGGTTCCTGAAGCTTACCGGCAAAAATTCAGGAATGCCAGGAAGAGGGAGAGTGAGACCCATGTGGAGTTTGCCAGAGTGAAAGAAAACATGTTTGATCGATGGTGTGAGTCAAAAGGAGTCGGGAAAGACTTTGAAGCATTGCGTGACTTGATCCTGGTGGAGGAATTTCAACAGTGTGTCCACGAGGACATCAAAGTGTACCTGCAGGAAAAGAAAGTACCAAAGTTGTGTGATGCAGCCACCATGGCAGATGATTATGCCTTAACACACCGGATAGGGGTCCACAAACCTAACTCCTCGCCTAGACTTCAGCAGGGGAGTTATGGAACACCCGGTGCGGAGAACGACAATACATGGCGGCGGCCTCGAGAGGATTATGGGGACAACTCTGATACCCCAACTGTTCGAAATCAGGGGGCTACGGGCCCAAGACAAACTTATTTCCCGGGGGGCCCGAGGCAGACCACGACTTTTTCCTCCGGGCCTACTTGCGCCTTTTGCAAAAAACCTGGACACTTGATGTCCAGTTGTTACCTCATGAAAAGGGACAACCCAGAGCGGAGTCCGACTAGTACAACTCCGAATGCGATGGCAAACGTAAGAAATCGCCCACAGAAGAGTTACCAACCATTTATTTATGAGGGGTTTGTCTCACTAGAGGGAGACTTGACTAACCCAAGACCTGTTAGGGTATTGAGGGACACAGGAGCCCATCAATCCTTAATGCTTGAAGGCATTTTGCCATTGTCAAAGAGTACAGCAACTGGTGATAGTGTTCGGTTGCAAGGGATCGGTGGCTGTGTTAGTGCCCCACTTCATGTCATCCATTTGGAATCCGATTTGGTGTCAGGACCGGTCACCGTCGGTTTACAAGCCACGCTTCCTGTAGAGGGAGTATCTGTGGTTATCGGGAATGATTTGGCCGGGGGTCAAGTTTATGGTAACCCGGGGGTTGGTAAAGAGCCCAGCAGGGAAAATAACACCACACCAGCTCGGGATGGCGACAAAAGTACCAAGTTATTTGTAGGGAGACTGAACTTCAAAACAAAGGAAGCAGTTCTGACCTCTGTCTTCAACAGATATGGGCCGCTGGTGGAAGTGCGGTTGGTAAAAGACAGGGAAACGCAATGGTCAAGATGGTTCGGCTTTGTCACGTTTGCAAGCACAAAAGACGCCAGAGAGGCAGAGAAGAATTGGAATGGTAAGGATTTGGAGGGTCGGACCATAACAGTAGGGAAGGCATTTCGTAGGCGTCGAGGGGTCTACAGAAGAGGACAACTTGGCGGTAGTTTGGGTGTTGGCAGCAGCCGATATTACTATGGAGGCTCCCAGAGTTACGGCATCTCCCGAAAGAATGATTGTCAGAGCACTGGCTGAGACGGAGACCGCCAGTCATGTGACTACTGGGACAAGTGGTCCCACCGTAACTGTTAGGAGTCCGGAGAAGTTGAAGCACTATATACGGAGGAGCCGCCGAGCCTGGGTTCCTACACGGACTAACCGTAAACGCCACGTTCTTAAAGGCGTCCAGGTAGTGAACTTTCCTGCACGGACTAACCGTGAACTCCACGTTCTTAAAGGCGTCCATGTAATGAACTTTCCTCCCCGGACTAACCGTGAACTCCACATTCCTTAAGGCGTCCATGTAGTGTATACTCAGCTTGGCCTCCCGACAAAGTGCTATCGAGTTGTTTAACTTTGGGGTTTTGGTCACCACCCCTTAACCGGCATTCAAGAGAAACTAGAAGTTGTTGACGCTTGGTCCAGAGTGAATTACCTTTGGAATCTCTGGGGGTTTTGTGAAATGTTGTTGCTTTATTTTTGAGATGGGATAATTGTGCCCGGGGGAACTGATGATTTGGGGTGTGAGGTATCTTGTTTGTTTATCAAAGGTGGCCTGCAAAGAAAGTTTTCGCAGTGTTCAAACTTTCTTTCTTGAAGGGGGGGAGTGTTACGGATTCCGGATTTATGTGAATTACTATTCAGGTCATTTCTTATTAATGCTTATTCTATTAAAGGTTGTTGTGGTTAAATGGTTAGAAGCGCTCCTGATAACAGGAGACCGGAAATGGGATGGTAAACCGGAGGAAGAAAAAGACAAGGTCGCGAGAGAAGCGGCCATTTTGATCTTCGACCAGCTCCGATGCGAGCCGAGTCGATCTTTACCTGCTTTGGAACGCTGAGTTTGAAAAGCCCGTCTGGCGAGAGGCGTTACCTGCGCGGGGTGATTGCCTGTTACGTGTCAGGTTGCCGTGGGTTCCTGGAAGGAACCAAGCGTCCGGCACTGTTCACCTCGACGCCTCCGAGGGCGTGTACGGGTCGCACCTTGGGCCTCACGCGCTTTGCGAGCCGTTCACAGCCCAGAGGCCGCGATCACGCCCAGAGGCCGTTCCCGGTACGGGACGTGCACGTTTGGAGCACGTCAGCCAGGGGTCCGTTCAACCGCCCGTGTGCGGCGAAGTCGACCTTCACCTTGGTCTGGAGGGGCCCAGAGACATTGTGAGGGACAGTGACCATTGAGGGTGCAGTGAGTGGGGTCAAGGGGGGAAATATATGAGATGGCCATCTTAGTAATATTGTTGATTGATTGTTGATTGTTGTTGATTGATTGGGAATATATTATTGATTAATCCGGATCCTTGGTGTGGGGTTTCTTATTGACTGGATTTTCATGTTGATTGCGTTACGAAAGCGTATAAATCATATATCTTTCTGGCGGGGTTCCTCTCACGGTCCGGGGGTCACCGAGACCAGGTAGTCACCGGGAGGACCACGTAACAGTGACCGTATCATCCTCCCTCGTCCGCAGCTTTACCTGGAACTGCCGAGTACTGGTCCATATACCGAGGCCGTTCTGGACGAGCCGTACTTGGCATCGGATGTCCGCGTAGTGACTGAGCCAAACTTTGACATCATAGTCACTTACGCCTTCGTTGTACAGGCGGATGGTCACGACTCTCTCCTGGGTTTCTGAGAGAGCCTCGACCGCCCAATCTGCCAGTTTCCCAGCAGACTGAGCGGTAGCCCACCGGCGCCAGAACTCGGCAAGTCCCTGCCCTGTTTGAAAGGACACGTCGAAACCATGGGCGAGAGAGATCAGGCAGAAAAAGTCAGCAGCCTTGAACCCCAGCACACTCAACAAAACATCCCGACCGAATTGTTCACTCGCCGGCACACTGCACTCTTTAATTAACCGAAACCGGACACAATTATGGCGCCTGCTTGCCATACCGGGGTTCTAGGGAGGGCGGAGGACAACACTCGGGGTGAGAGGAGGGAGGAGAAAGGGAGGGGGTGATGGGAAACGAAGGGGAGCGCAAGGCTCCCCCCTGTCTGGTGGGCAACGCCCCCCAAACAGGAGGAAGGATGGGGGAAAGCAGGAAGGGAAAAGACGAACGAAAATGCAGGACAGACAAGAAATAATAAGAGAAAACGAAAAGCACAAAACGGGGAAATGAACACGGACAGGACGAACACAGCAGAACACAGGAAACGAAAGCACAGGCAGAGAAGAACAAAACTGGTTCACTCTAGCCACCACTCCAGAATCCACAGCACCAACCAAACATGGTGAAACACTCAAACACCCACCTTGACACCATTCACCACTCACCAACAAAACACACCAGATCATTCATACACATTCATACACACACATACACACACATACACACACATACACACCCATACACACACAACACCAACCAACCACCTACCCTTACAACATACACCACTCAACATACAAAAACACACACACCCATGCAAAAACACACACCCTCACCCACTCACTCACTCACATACACAAAATAAAAAATAATAATAGTAACAAAACAAACAAACAAAAAATATATATATATTGTTGCGGATCCCGGGTTCGTCGACGTACTAAGGGGGGTTTATGCCCTGCTCCCCCTCAAACTCCGGGTCTACTGAGGCCGCCGTCCACGACTAAGTTCATGGTTGACGGATTGCTAAGCAATTCCGATCGCCAATATCCCAACTACGCGTCGAAGAGTTTACTTGTCAATATTCCCAAATACCTTCAAGACACGTGACCGGAGAAACCGGGGATCGAACCCTCGCTTTCACACTCCTTATTCAATTGCGTGCCGAGCGGATTTGCACGGTGTGGAAAGCGGCGTTACCTTACGTGATTTATGGACCTGAATCTAGCCAAATTCGGTCTCGGATGATGCTAGGCCAATGGAGAAAGGACGTACCGAACAGGTTGGAATGTAACAACGAAATGTACAGCCTTTTATTTAGAAGGCACAGAGAATAGACAAAAGATACAGCCTACCAATTCTTACCTAATAATAACCCCGACTTGGCGCCTTCACACTCACTCTCACACAGGAGAAAAGACACTGGTTAAGGGCGTACCGATGTACGTGCTGGAATTGCCTTGCTGGTGACAACGTGGTCTGGTGTGCGCAGCTCGCAGTTCAATACCCGATCCGGACGTGCAGCCTGGATGAGGTAAGGTCCGAAGGACGAACCGCCGCCTCGAAGTTGGCATGGACGAACTTCAGCACAGGTAGATGAACTTCAGCGCAGGTAGATGAACTTCAGCGCAGGTTGATGAACTTCAGCACAGGTTGATGAACTTCAGCGCAGGTTCGACAAGCTTGCAGGTCAGCCAGATGGCGCAAGAGATCGACGCAGAAACGATGGGTGTCGACCAAGAACACAAAGGCCAAACACGTGTCGTGGGGGGAATGAAAAAGCAAGCGAGGTCTCGTCATGGGCGTGGCAAAAAAGGCAAGAGCTCAGGTGTGTCCTCGCGAAGTCCCAAAAAGCAAGAGAAAGATGTCGTCCTGTGCACTGCGAAATCCAAGGCAAAGAGCACTATCGTCGGCAGGGCAGAGTCCGAGAGGGGTGTCGTTCACGTGGCGAAATCCAAATCAAGAGAATGAAATTGCGATCCGCGTGGGCTTTTACCAGATCCGCCCATGCCCCTCAAGATGTTCCACAGCTTCCCATTGGCTGAGGCTTGTCGCATCATGGCGACGGGTTCCCGGCTCGCCATTGGTCACCTGGGCCGTACTTTTGGCCACACCTTCCTGCTCATAGTAATGGCTTCCCTTAACCACACGGAGGTTTGACATCGTGCTTAACTTCAACGCATATTGGTCTTGATTACTACACAATGGGAAAGGGCTAATCTTTACATTCAATAAGACATATCTAACTACTGCAGGCTACATGTTGTCGTGCAACGAACTATAGGGGGTTTGCTTTTATGGCACAACCGCAACAATATATATATATATATATATATATATATATATATATATATATATATATATATATATACATAGTCTAGGCTCGTATGAGTCTGCACTTGATTGTTTTTTGGGGGTTTTGATTTTTTGGGGATTTTTGGATCTTGTTTATTTGGGATTTTAAAAAATAATCATTTTTGACTCACTGATGGTGATCAAATACTCTTTGCTAGAACGGCACTCGGTAGAGCACATACCTCTGCTAGGCTGAACAGTTTACATTTTGTATCCACTGATAGCCCAGAGCTGGATTCGGACCTGGACCAAAATCTGTTCGGATCGTTCTTGTCACTTACCCAACTCATCCAACAAGTTTTGTCGTAATTCATCCACGATATTTTCAAGTATCGTGCGAGATATCGTTTTTGGCCCGATCACTCAATGGTGAAGAATCACTTTAATTTATTTTAATAAATTCTCAGATCCGGATCCGAATCTTCACCAAAATCTAATCGATTGCTCCTTGTCAAACACCCAACTTGTCCACAAAAGACAGGACATAGAACATAGCATCCGTCCACCTTCAGTGTTGGAGGAAAGAATACAACAAAAATCTCAAATCATCCCTTTCAAGCAAACTACTTAGATAGGACACCAACAGTCATCCAGGCAATGAAACACCCCCTGGTCCATCCTTTTTGACTGCCAGAAAACTTTGCGACCTCCTTCATGCCCAACAATCCACCTGGTAATCTGTTCAGTATTAGATTTCAGAAGATGTCTCCGTACTAATGGCGTGCGGCGCAGTGAACCAGAGAATGATCTGATTATCCAATTCAGTTGTGTTACATCTTCTGGGAAGCTGCTTCTCAAATGTGCACAAAATATATTCCACTGCGATCAGCTCAAATTTACTGATGTAAATTGAGAGCTATATATACACTTGACTCAAGGGAAGCAGACATATGAGCTCTGATGAGGATCTCATCAGATCTCATGAGAGATAATTAAAAAAGAATTTGTAGGTATTCTTGAAGCTTATTGCTGGGCCTAATGCAGTCATTGATTGATAAAGTACATGTTAATATGTTGAAGTGTCTGCAGCTCAATGTTTCCTTCAGTTAAGCTGCTACTCTTCCTTAGCTCAATGTTGTATTCCTCAATATGTGGGACATTCAAAAAGGTTCTCAGAACAACATACTCACAACAGTCCAAGAAGTGCCAAGATGTATTTATTTCTTTATTTATAAAAATCCCAGTGTCTTTCGTGAAGAGTAGGAGATTTATCAATTAAAGAAATTATAAATTCCTGCAAACTCAGCCGAGTATCCTGCATCAGAATGGCTATCCTTTAGGGATTGGAACTCGAGCCAAGAAACTGCTTCGGAAGAACCAATGCTCTGCGGATGAGCATGCAAGTAATTTTCTATACTGTACAGGATGTTCCGAAAAGACTTGGGCAACTTTGGTTGTTAATATATTTAGTAACACAAATGATACAATGATACCCTTTTTTTCTTTTTCTTTTTTTTTTATACAAGATTGAGGCTCGTGTAAGAGCTTCTTTTTTTTTTTTGTATACAAGATCGAGGCTCGTGAAAGAGCTAACATTAATCACAAAAAACGGACACATAAAACATATAATAAGGGGAGCGGTCGACAAGATGGGGAGAGAGGGAGAAGCACACAAACACAACATTTGAGAGCAGGGACATCAGGAGATCTGTGGGAGGGAGAGGGTTTGGGGGGAGGAGGCGTGGGAAGGGGGGGTGAGGGTGGGAGAGGTAAAAAAACACAAGGACACTGCAAGGACTTCCAGGAAAGAAGTTGGTATTTCAAAAAAGTGGATCTAGGGTGAATTAACGGGGGTAGAAAAGATCAAGGTTTTGGATGGGGGAAGACAAGAGACGTTTTGTTTTATGTTGTTACAGGCACGGGTTTCGGGTTTACTAAAAGGGGTATCCTCGGTTCTCCTCGGATTTCCCAGGCCTGAGGCTACAGCGCATGAATAACTTGGTGCAGCAGCAGGTTGCTAATCAACCACAAGCACGAATCAGTTAACCACGTGCTTCAGAGTCCGCCATCTTATATCGTTTAACTGAATGTCACGTGGCCTTCTGGCCAGGGCACGCGCCCTCGGCTTTGCACCAATCTTATCTTAAATAGATCCTTAATTGGGGCGGCCTAGCAACCGCTGGTGCATGTTAGACTAATGAGACAATTAGTCAAGAAATGATAATCTCGTGAGCTAAACTAAGTGTGAACAGCACTGAATCAATGGAGGAAAACACGGGCACAGACGGATTGGAAAGAGACGTCAACACAGGTTTTATTCAAATTATTTACAAGACACAGGAGGGATCATACAAAAACGGGAGAGGAAACTCAAGGGCTTAAATGTTCAAGGTGGGAGGGGACGGTGCATGCAAAGGGAACAATGGGGGGATGCAAATCAAAATGTACTGCGATCGCAGCAATGAAGAGTGCAGCGATACTTACAAGTAGGAAAGAAAATGGACAAGATGCAGAACTTAACCTCGGCCTTATCTGCCCACTATTACACAATACAGGGCGCCCATCAAACAATCACGGGAAAGTAAGACTAGTTTAGAAAGACAGACAATGCGATGATCACGGCCTCTCATTTACCGGGCAAAAGCAGTCATGCTTCCATGAATCAATGCTAAAGGGAGGGGTAAAGGTGTGAGGAATTTATGTGGTGTCTAATGGTGCGGTGAGTGGTTTCTTCCCTGTTTGTCAGCCTTGGCGATATAGTCGACAGCAGTGTAATTGGCATTTCTTATCACAGCAGTTGTCATTTAAAAAAAATAAAATTACAAATTGAGATTCAAGACAATGTTAAGGTGATAAAGTAAACTAATGACATACTGTATATAAACATGCGTTCCATCTTATTAGTTAAATCTGACAAAACATTTAGATCCCTCCTTGCTCGCCAACCTCTCCTCACTCTCTCCTGTCTGTTTCTCCCACCCCTCCACCTCCTCGTATAGCGACATGTGGCGAGGCAACGCTCTCCCCCTCTCTTCCTCCTTCCTTCCCACTTCCTTGCTCTCCCCTTTTCATTGCTCCCCTCTTTCCTAACTCTCCCCTCCTCACTACCCTCACCCTCCTCACTACCCTCACCCGCCTCACTCTCCCCTCCCCCCCCCATCTCTCTCTCCCTTCCCACCTCTTTCTAGCCAATGTCTCTCCCCCCTCCTTCCTTCTTCCCCCAACTCCTTAATATTCCCATCAGTGAAGCGACGGATTGTATTGCCTAGTATTTAATGAAGAAGAATAAATTCCTGCATTTAATGGACAGGAATAATTCCCTGCATGGGGCTAGTGTGAAAAAATTCCAACTCAACCGGGACTTGAACCCACAAACTTCATCACTTGCACTGCGTAAATGCGCATCAAAGACAGCCGACAGAGCTATTGAGTCTTCGGAATATCCTCAGAAATTTCTCACACTGACACTGCTGCTTTATTACGGCCGATGTCTTATGTCATTATGCTAGGCAGAACCCCTCCTAGGCACACGTCTTCCTCGCTATTCCCTCTCTACCTACCCCTCCTCTCACCCCTTTTCCCACCTCCTCCCCATTTCTTTATTCTCCTCCCCTTCATCGCTCCTCCCTTTCCTAGCTCCCCCCTTCCTCACTCCCCATTCCTTTCGCCCCCCCCCCCAACTCCTCACTCTCCCCTTCCCCCTCTTCGCTCCCCCACCCTCCTCGTTCCCCACCCTCTCCTCGCTCCTCATCCCCATCTCTCTCCATCCCCCTCTCTCTAACCCCTGTCTCTCCCCCTCTCTCTAACCCCTGTCTATCCCCCCTCCTTCCTTCTTCCTCCCCCCCTCCCCAACCCCCTTCCCTTAATATTCCTGTCAGTGAAGCGACGGATTATAGTTGCTAGTATACAATACCGTATATAAGAGTATATATAACTTCCGGTTTAGCCGCAGAACCGCACTTCAGGGTACAAAGATCTCCACTGTCCTTGGCATTGTTTTATTCATACAATATTCATGATTTAGAAAAATTAATGTTTTAGAGCTCCCAGCTTTGTTGCTCTGATGTTTTAGGGGAAAACATTGGCATTTGTACAACCAAGACAAATAAATAGTACTTGATATATTCTTGCTGGCGATGGGCCAATGTGTGCAGGACATGGGGCCAATATGTGCTGCAGATGGGCCAATGTTTGCTGGGGATGGGCCGATGTGTGCTGGAGATGGGCCAATGTGTGCTGGAGATGGGCCAATGTGTGCTGGAGATGGGCCAATGTGTGCAGGATATGGGCCAATGTGTTCAGGATATGGGCCAATATGTGCAGGATATGGGCCAATGTGTGCAGGATATGGGCCAATGTGTGCTGGAGATGGGCCAATGTGTGCAGGATATGCGCCAATGTGTGCTGGAGATGGGCCAATGTGTGCAGGATATGCGCCAATGTGTGCTGGCGATGGGCCAATGTGTGCAGGATATGGGCCAATGTGTGCTGGAGATGGGCCAATGTTTGCTGGGGATGGGCCGATGTGTGCTGGAGATGGGCCAATGTGTGCTGGAGATGGGCCAATGTGTGCTGGAGATGGGCCAATGTGTGCAGGATATGGGCCAATGTGTGCTGGTGATGGGCCAATGTGTGCAGGATATGGGCCAATGTGTGCTGGAGATGGGCCAATGTTTGCTGGGGATGGGCCGATGTGTGCTGGAGATGGGCCGATGTGTGCTGGCGATGGGCCAATGTGTGCAGGATATGGGCCAATGTGTGCAGGATATGGGCCAATGTGTGCTGGAGATGGGCCAATGTTTGCTGGGGATGAGCCGATGTGTGCTGGAGATGGGCCAATGTGTGCTGGAGATGGGCCAATGTGTGCTGGAGATGGGCCAATGTGTGCTGGAGATGGGCCAATGTGTGCTGGAGATGGGCCAATGTGTGCTGGAGATAGGCCAATGTGTGCTGGAGATGGGCCAATGTGTGCAGGATATGGGCCAATATGTGCAGGATATGGGCCAATAGGTGCAGGATATGGGCCAATGTGTGCAGGATATGGGCCAATGTGTGCTGGAGATGGGCCAATGTGTGCAGGATATGCGCCAATGTGTGCTGGAGATGGGCCAATGTGTGTTGGAGATGGGCCAATGTGTGCAGGATATGGGCCAATGTGTGCTGGAGATGGGCCAATGTTTGCTGGGGATGGGCCGATGTGTGCTGGAGATGGGCCAATGTGTGCAGGATATGCGCCAATGTGTGCTGGAGATGGGCCAATGTGTGCTGGAGATGGGCCAATGTGTGCAGGTTATGGGCCAATGTGTGCTGGCGATGGGCCAATGTGTGCTGGCGATGGGCCAATGTGTGCAGGATATGGGTCAATGTGTGCTGGAGATGGGCCAATGTTTTCTGGGGATGGGCCGATGTGTGCTGGAGATGGGCCAATGTGTGCTGGAGATGGGCCAATGTGTGCTGGAGATGGGCCAATGTGTGCTGGAGATGGGCCAATGTGTGCTGGAGATGGGCCAATGTGTGCTGGAGATGGGCCAATGTGTGCTGGAGATGGACAAATTTCAAATTTGTATCCTGTCATCTGTTCTAAAGGCAGTGGAAACCATATTTTTCTGCCTCCGCCGACAAAGTCGCCGGAGGCATTGTGTTTTCGGGTTGTTTAATATAAGTATTTATTTCTATTTTGAAGAAATTGTAGAATTTTTCTTCTTTCTTGTTCGATAGTGAAAGATACTATCTTTGATCATACTGACATCAAAGTGGATCGGGATAAACAGGCCATAGATACGTCCGTCCGCAGCCTACTTTCCATCCATTGAATGTAGGTGCGGGAAGGAGGAAGAGCGAGGGGGAAGGGGCCGGAGGCAGGAACTCCACGATAACCAATCAAAGAGCCAACGCAAGTGACGCGCAAAACTGCTGCAGGGTGCTGACTCAGAGCCCCCGGGGGCAAAGACCAGCTAAAGAAATGAGACGAAGTGCATGATATACAGTTAACGCATCTCACAAACAGGCTCTCTATCTCACTGCCCATTACTGAGGTGGACTGAGGACCAAAGTGACAGATTCCATCTCAAGGTGTTCCAGAGAAATACACCAAAAGGGGCTGTTAAAACAGCACAAATCAAAAAGGTGAACTAGAAAGAATCTGAAAATGCAAAACCCATCCAGGTTCATTTGTATGCAGACGTCATATTCTTTTTCTTTATGCTCAAAATAACGAAAACAGTTTAAAAAAAATACAAAATGAAAATTGATGATTTTATGCACCCTTGACCTTTGAGCTTTAGATCCAATAAAAAATAAGCAGCTACTAGCTTTTGATTGGTGAACCAATTCAGTGACCCAATATGCAAATTCTTAAAATATCACGTTAATCGGGTGAAAATTGGTAATTTGACACAACCTTGACCTTTGACCTTTTGATCTAAAAAGAAAAACAATCGGCTTGTAGCTTTTGATTGGTGAACTAATTCAGTGACCCAATATGCAAATTATTTTTATATCTCAGGTCAATCTGATGAAAATTGACGATTTTATGTGATGCTGACCTTTGACTTTTTGACCTTTTGACCAAATTATTAATATGCCTCCTCCATATTCTCATAATAAAGCTTCGTTGAAAACTTTATGACAAAACCAAAATGGTAAATTGAAATTTCAGGTCAATTGGATGAAAATTGATGATTTTATGGGACACTGACCTTTGACCTTTTGACCTTATGACAAAATTATCAATTTGCCTTCTCTGTATTATCATAATAAAGTTTTGCTTGAAAATTTGATAACAAAACCAAAATGGTAAATTGAAATTTCAGGTCAATTGGATGAAAATTGATGATTTTATGTGATGCTGAACTTTGACCTTTTGACAAAATTATTAATTTGTCTTTTCAGTCTTATCATAATAACGTTTTGGTGAAAATTTGAGGACAAAACTCAAATCCACCAATTGGTACCAGTCCAGTCCACCTGGTACCAGTCCACCAATTCACTCACTCACCGCAGGCAGGTAGGTGGTCTTTCTGTCTTCTACCGACTCCTCTCCGGCCTTGCACCCCCAGCTCTCTCTGTGCTCTGTCCCCCAAATATTCCTACAGGTCGCACAAGATCTGCCAGCAACCCTCTGATGGTTAAACTGCCGAAATCTCGGCTCTCCGCTCACCTTCACTCTTTCATTCCTCTTTTCTCCCGCCTCTGGAACAAACTCCCTCACTCCCTTCAATCCCACTCCTCCCTCCAGGTCTTTAAAACAGCTGTTCACCACCATCTCTTATCTTCCCCCATCCAAAACCTTGATCTTTTCTACCCCCGCTAATTCACCCCAGATCCACCTTGTTTGAAATTCCAAATTCTTTCCTGGAAGTCCTGGCAGTGTCCATATGTTTTATACCTCTCCCACTGCCCCCTTCCCACGCCCCCCCCCCCCCCCAAAGCCCTCACCCTCTCTCAGATCTCTCGATGTCTCCATGTCTCTCGGTCCCTGCTCTCAAATGTTGTGTTTGTGTCCTTCCCCCTCTCTCCCCATCTTGTCTACCGCTCCCTATGTTATGTTTTATGTGTCGGTTTGTCTTTCTGTGTGATTAATGTTCGCTCTTTCACGAGCCTCGATCTTGTATACAAAAAAAAAAAAAAAAAAAAAAAAAAAAAAAATGGTAAAAAAAGTTATGGCCTGGACAGACACACAAACACACACAGACAGACAGACACATAACTGATTACACAGCAGCAGGCAGGCTAACTACAGAGTTCATATTACACATAGGCTCACAAACTTTTTTTCCATGACCCAAAATTTAAAATCACATTCGCCTCGTAACCCAAATGATACTGGTACCTGCTTGGTACTGGTACCCACCATAACAATTGACGGAGAAAACACTCTCGACATGATAAATCCCCCATAAGGCCAAAAAAAATATATTGCTGGTCTCTGGTCAGACCAAAGTTCCAGAATTGATGCGGCGATGCGTTTTTTAAAATTTTCTTTTTTTGAAAAGCATGGATTGCACATATAGAGGTGTTTTTTGTGTCCCCATGCCTTGCGGTCCTCCTCATCTGCCGTGGCGCCGTCCAGAGAGAAATTAAAGACAGCCAATGGGACTTGTAGGCCTTTTTTTTTTGTAAATAATGAACACAAGCTTAAGTTATTTTAAAATGTATTTATTCTGAAAATCATTAAGTTCTTCAAGCATATTATAGACTGCCATTTCGTTCTCGAGATCGCCTCGCCGTTCTGTCAAACATTCCAATGCATCCATCGCGTCAACACTGCGCATGCGCAAGTGGTCGAACAGGCCGATGGTCTCCCACGATCTCTTCTCCCAGTCCACCAGATTATCACAGACACTTACAACTTCATGACAAACGGGATGGGATCCAGGCCTAACTAATGAGACCACCCGCAGCTCTCTAGGCCTTCTGGTTGCTTCACACGAACCCGACGAAGAACGTCTTCGTTTCAATAAATGACAATATCCAGCCGATAGAGGCCTTGCATCACGTGAGCGTCGTCCATGGCAACCGGTTCCGGCCGCCATCTTGGGTGGCATAAACAACATGGCGGGAAAGCTGTCGTTTGATCAGACGGACCTGTCAGTTTACACCCGTAGCTTGCCGGTTGAGGCGTTTTCGCGGTATTGCGAGAAACTGAGGCTGTGTCATCTGCCTGTGGACCCGTGTGGACCCACAAGTCTGCCACACACACTCCACAGTACACACACACTCCACAAGTACGCCACACACACTCCACAGTACACACACACTCCACAAGTACGCCACACGCACACCACACGTACGCCACACACACTCCACACATACGCCACACACACTCCACAGTACACACACACTCCACAAGTACGCCATACGTACGCCACACACACTCCACAAGTACGCCACACATATGCCACACACACTCCACAAGTACGCCACATGTATGCCACACACACTCCACAAGTACGCCACATGTATGCCACACACACTCCACAAGTACGCCACACACACTCCACAAGTACGCCACACACACTCCACAAGTACGCCACAAGTACGCCACACACACTCCACAAGTACGCCACACATATGCCACACACACTCCACAAGTATGCCACACACACTCCACACGTACGCCACACACACTCCACAAGTACGCCACACATATGCCACACACACTCCACAAGTATGCCACACACACTCCACACGTACGCCACACACACTCCACAAGTACGCCACACACACTCCACAAGTACGCCACACACACTCCACAAGTACGCCACACATATGCCACACACACTCCACAAGTACGCCACACACACTCCACAAGTACGCCACAAGTACGCCACACACACTCCACAAGTACGCCACACACACTCCACACGTACGCCACAAGTACGCCACATGTACGCCACACACACTCCACAAGTATGCCACACACACTCCACACGTACGCCACATGTACGCCACAAACACTCCACATGTATGCCACACACACTCCACAAGTACGCCACACATATGCCACACACACTCCACAAGTACGCCACACACACCCCACATGTACGCCACAAGTACCCCACACACACACTCCACATGTACGTAACCAAATTCCTAATCCTGCTTTTCGCTTTGCGAGCGAAGGTAACACCCTCATGAGCCATATTCTCACCTGAGAGCTGCAGTCAAGGCAGCCATGAATCCGTTTTAGCGCGTTGTGTCGTCCGGAAAACGGTAGAATGACGATCCCGATCCCTTATGAAATCGGGCTGTACATCCGAGAGCACAACAACTCTTTACCATCGTGTAGGGGGCAATTTATATGTGAGAAGAGTTTCAAATTGCCGCCATGACGTATGGTGGCAGAAGCAATGTTTTGCCACCCAAGCGGTCACGTGACTAAGACGATGACGTCACATGCAACTTCCCTGTTGGATTCATGACGTCACGGCACACAAAACTACTCTTCTTTGGAACGGCTGGTTGGATTTGGACAAACTAAACGCAGTTTTGTAGGGGAGAACCGTGCGCGAACGTCGATACCAAATTTGAAAAAACAAATTGTTGACGCGCAGGGTCAAAACCGATGCGCGCGCTGACCAGAACCCGGAAATATATTTTTCTCGGCCTAAAAGTTTTGCCCTTGTGTTAGTGTTGAAACCATCGACAACCAGTGTTAGCGCCTTTGACACCATCGATCACACCATCCTCCTCACCCGACTTGAAACCACCTTTAACATTACCGGCACTGCCCTCTCTTGGATTAAATCATACCTCTCTGACAGACGTCAGTTCATCTCCATCAATAACTGCAAATCCCCCACTGCTCCCCTCCCCCAAGGTGTCCCCCAAGGTTCAGTTCTTGGCCCCCTCCTCTTCATCCTTTACCTGTCCCCCCTCGGTCACTTAATCCGCCGTCATGGTCTCCAATTCCACTGCTTCGCCGATGACATCCAGCTTTTCATCTCCACCAAGTCCATCTCCACCGCCACCCACTCTATCCTGACAAACTGCATCACTGAAATAAAATCCTGGCTTCAAATCAACTTCCTCAAACTTAACTGTGATAAATCTGAAATAATCATCATTGGCCCAAAAACGCTCACCAAGTCCACCCATAACTTTGCCCTCAACATCGACGGTTTCCCAGTATCCACATCCCCTCACATCCGGAATCTTGGCATCATCTTTGACCAAACCCTCTCCTTCGACAAATACACTAAACAGATCACAAAGATAGCCTTCTTTCACCTGAAAAACATCGCCCGTCTCCGTCCATCCCTCTCCTCCGTGGCTGCAGAAACCCTCATCCACGCCTTCATCACTTGCCGTCTGGACTACTGCAATAGCCTCCTTTATGGTTCACCCTCAACAATCACCAATAAACTCCAATACATTCAGAACTCCGCTGCCCGTCTACTCACCCATTCCCGGACCCTTGACCACATCACCCCCGTCCTTTACAAGCTTCACTGGCTCCCCATCTCCCAGAGAATCCAGTACAAAATCCTCGTCTTGACCTACAAAGCCCTCCATAACCTGGCCCCATCCTACCTGGCTGACCTCCTCTCCAGACACACTCCCACCCGCAACCTCCGCTCTGCTGGTACCAACCTCCTGACCCCCCCCCCCCCATCCGGACCAAATTTAGATCCTGGGGGGACAGGGCCTTCTCCATCGCTGCTCCCACCCTCTGGAACTCGCTACCTCACACCATCAGAGACTCCTCCTCACTCACCACATTCAAAACATCACTCAAGACCCACCTGTTCAACACTGCATTCAACATTTAACCCACAGCATCTAACCCCTGACTATCTCCTCTCCTTCTCCCTCCTTTGTGCTTTGAATATTTCCCTATTGATTCTTCTTTTTTTGCAATTGTTTTTATGTTTTGCTATGCATTATGTTTTGCACTCTGTCAAAGCGTCTTTGGGCTTCCTGAAAAGCGCTATATAAAATAAATGCATTATTATTATTATTATTAAAAGTGGGATTTGTGAGAAGTTGGCAAGCTGCCAATGTTTTAATACGGCTGTAAGATCAACCAGCAGGTAGTCATCCGGGACACATCAGAAGGTCCTCACGACCCAAGTTCAGGTCGCGACGCCGAGTTTGGGAACCTCTGATTATAACATCTTACCCAGAGCAGTTTTGAGAAACGAGGACATGGGCGGGGTCTGCGAGCAGCAAATATGTTTCGTCGTGATGACGTAAAAAGCCGTAATATTTTGTCCAAGTACTGCTAAACGGAAGGATTTTAAAAGTGATGAAAAGCAATTTGTGTTTTACAGTGTTTAAGTATATAATTCAATAGAAATATAATAATTATTTTAAAGATTGTAGAAAAAAATCTTCGGTAATTTACCACCGTTGATGCAGCGTCTTTTACAGCACCTTATTTAACACGTTACGTTAGTGTTTTCGTGCCTGGTGTTTATGTCCTTGATAACAGTAAGTTTCCTGTTTGGAATAATTTTCAATTTTGTTTGACTGTGATACAAGCAGACAGAATAAGATTAATGATCTCACTCCTCTCTGCGCATGTGAGATTGGGACAAATTCAGAACCAAAGTTCTGCAAACCTGCAGGTTCATTTTCAAAGCCGAGGACCACTTGCTTAACCCCGCTTTTTGCCCCGCGTATGCGGGGTAATGAGTTTGCTCACGCCATTAGAATGGTTCAAGGAGGGATGACTCGGATTGCTGTTGGGTTCCAGTACAAAGTTCATCGCAGAATCATTCGTCATTCCGAGAGCACTGACAAGGTATCTTCAAAATGAACAGTTCATCCAGGTCCCCCCCCCCCCCCCCCCCCCAACAGTCACCAACCTCTCGTGAGGATCGGTAGCCTGCCGCCATTGCCAGAAAGGAACTGCTTTTCAACGGCTTGATCAACTGAAGGAAAATGGTGCCACATCCCACACCGAGAGCCGGATCATCTAATTTGGCCGATGACAACAGACCTGTACAACCTTGTGTTGGGGTAAACGGTGTTGACATGCATTATTAGACCAATTCCTGCCAAAGTGACTGGGCGTGCTTGTGATCATTTGTAATCCAGGGTCGTTGCCAATTTCAACGCTCATTTCAGACAGCCATGTTGTTTTCGCATAACAACTTAATGAAGGCATTTACTGTCACATTCTTTGTTTATGGAGAGCACAGATCAATATGCTGGCTGGCACGATAGCCTAGGCCCTAGAGGTATGTGCTCTCGCCTCTAAGGCTGTCTAGCCAGAGTTCGAATATCAGGCCAGAGCTATAAACTGTCAACCTGGTATTTCGCAGGCGTGTCGAGTCACAAATGTGTCCGTCGAATGTACCTCAAACTGGGTGTCCCGTCTGCCGACAGTAGTTGATGGACGTTGAAGATCCAACGGTGTCCTTTCTGAAGAGTACGCGACCTCTCGCCCACATCATGGGCAAATTCCAGAGACCGGAACCGGAAATTCGAAAGTTCCTGCCCTGACGACTGGAAAGGCAATGGCAAACCACCCAGCGTAACCCTTGCCAAGAAACTGCTTTGGCAGCACCAATGATCTGTAAAGATCATCTCATCTCATGCAGCATCTCATCAAGATGCAGCTCATCTCATCATCACGGTTATATTAGTCCATAAAGTCAACTAATGTATTACAACTAATGAGGCCCTCATCACAACTAACCTTATCTACAAGAAAGAAATATATAAGTGAAACAGTAACTAGAAAGGATGTGCAAATGCAAAGCCCATTGGCATGTTTGCATTTACACGTCTTCTTCTTCTTCCATTTGCGAAAAAATAAGGAAAACAGCTTTAAAAAATACAAAATGAAAACTGATGATTTTATTCAGCCTTGACCTTTGAGCTTTATAATCTAAAAAAATAATCAGCTTCTAGCTTTTGATTGGTGAACCAATTCAGTAACCCAATATGCAAATTCTTTAAATTTCAGGTCATTCGGATGAAAATTGACGATCTTATGTGATACTGACCATTGACCTTTTGACCAAATTATTAATTTGCCTTCTCCCTATTATCATAATAAAGCTTTGGTGAAAATTAATGACAATAGCTGAAATGGTAAAAAAAAAAAAGTTACAGGCTGGACAGACACACACACACACACACACACAAACACACACAGGCACACCCACAGACACAGACACGCACAGATATACACAGACACAGACACACACACCACACACACACACACACACACACACACACACACAGGCACAGACACACACAGATACACACAGACACACACACACACACACACACACACACAAGTACACACACACACAGACACAGGCACACCCACAGACACACACACAGACACACACAGACACAGGCACACCCATAGACACACACACCACACACACACACACACACGTACACACACACAGACACAGGCACACCCACAGACACACACACAGACACACAGACACACACAGATACACACAGACACAGACACATACACAGACACACACCCAGACATACACACACACACACACACACACTCACGTACACACACACACGCACGTACACACACACACGCACGTACACACACACACACACACACACACACACACACACAGGCACACCCACACACACAGACACACACAGATAGACACAGACACGGACACATACACAGACACACCACAGACACACACCCAGACACACACACACACACACACGTACACACACACACACACACACGTACACACACACACGCACACAGAAGTGATCACAAAACCCCGTCTCCTGCTGTGCATGGGATGGGCTAATAAACCACAAGGAGAACGCAAAGCTGAGTGAGCTTCTTTGTGAACCTGTCCTGATTAATAAAATCTCCATCCAATTCCGAAGGAAAGAACAACTCAGATGTCTCATAACGTACAGCTTCTCCCAAGAGTCGCCCAGACAAAACCAATCCTCCATATTTGAGAAGGCTTGTGATGCAACAGATGCGGCTCGAGTTGACGTTGACCGAGGCAGCGCAATTACAGATTTCGGGCGAGATGATAAAAGTACCACGGAGGCATTTTTCCTTTTTATTAAAAACAGTCATGCCATGCACTCACCACGCCTTTCATATTATGACTCCTCATCATGAAGAAGAGGTGCTATGAAAGCCGACTGTACAGCACGAAGATGATAGGTAGATGAGGTGGCAGTAAGCAGACGGATCTCTTGGAAGTTTAAATACCTGATATTAACTTAAGAAGAACGTACATGTAGAATATTGTTGCGAATATGGAATTTGGCCTCCATATCCGCTTGTAAATATTCCCCTATTTCCCCCAATACTCCCCAACTATCCCCAATCCCCCATTCCCTAGTCCCATTGTCTGTAAACAACAATCAGTAGAGCCGACCTTCCCCTTTTTCCCCCATTAAATGTCGTGCCCAGGTCCACCGCATCTCACGTAGACAACTTTCGGACATCTTGCTAGTTATTCTTAGTCTATGTCAGTTAAGGACTCCTTTCCATTAATTCTGACTCTTCGTTGCACCAGAATGTGATTATATGGCACCAGTAGTGAGTTTAGGACCTTTCCCATACCTCCTTCCATCTTCTTCCCCAAACAACAACAACAACAACAACTACAGCTACAACAACAACTACAACCACGGCGCGCGGGGGGAGTGTGCGTCCTCCCACCAGCTCGGTTAGCCGCCATGACCATGCGCTCCACGGGGTTACCACGAAGGGGCTGGCTGTCAGCTCCTCGTCAAGGGCGGAGCCTGGTAAACCCCCCGCACGCACCCAATGAGAAGCAACGTGCCGATTCCACGAGGCGGAGCTAACGAGCCGAGGGCGTGTCACTCCCCGCCGGATATACGAAGCGACTCACCGGATGTGAGGTCAGATGCGCCCCCAGCTTGAAGAAGAGCAAGTCACTACCTCCGAGCGCTGCGACCTCCCGGCATGCTGCATCTCTGGACCGGACCGAGTCGATTCTGTCCCTGAGCCCAGGTGCACCTGGAGCCATCGATCCTGCCTTTCCTAGCCATCAATCCCCGTGTGAGTCAGCCTTTTGTCCCGTTTATCTGTCGTCTGTTGGGGTTAATATAAGATTGTGTCTAAGTGCCTATCTTCCTTTGCTGTCCCTCTTGTAGTTGTAATCTAACCTTCCGAACGAATATAATCTCCTCCGGAGGTCTTGAGAACCGTATCCCTGGTGTCGCGTCATTTTAATCCCAGCCGTGTGTCTTTTCCTTCATTGATCTAGCGTAGCACGATTAGTCAACGTTCGGGTATAATCGGGTAACTTGTGCAGACGTGGTCATACCAAACCGCTCGGTAAATAACATCTAAGCCACGTCTGTAACATCTGATAGGTAGATAGGCAGCGCAATTACAGATTTCGGGCGAGATGATAAAAGTACCACGGAGGCATTTTTCCTTTTTATTAAAAACAGTCATGCCATGCACTCACCACGCCTTTCATATTATGACTCCTCATCATGAAGAAGAGGTGCTATGAAAGCCGACTGTACAGCACGAAGATGATAGGTAGATGAGGTGGCAGTAAGCAGACGGATCTCTTGGAAGTTTAAATACCTGATATTAACTTAAGAAGAACGTACATGTAGAATATTAAGTACCTGATGTTATCGGATCATATGTTGTAGGATGGGCTGGCAGGATATTTGAATCTCAGGCGAGATATAAACGGTCACCCTGGTGTTTTGCAGGCTGGGCGAGGCATCAATGTGTGCACCGACCCTCGAATGTTCATCAAACTGGGCGTGCTGTCCGATAACATGAGTTGGTGGACATTAAAGATCCCAGCAAAGGTCTTTGGTGAAGAGGAGGCAATAAATTGCCAGCACCAAGGCCAAATTCCAAATTCCTGCTCCAATTACGCATAGCGGATACTGCATCACCAGCTTAGCTGCGCCCCAGAGCCATGTGCCGCAAACCAAAGAAGAAGAATTTGAGAGATCATCATCTATAGAGTTTTAGGACGGGAATGAACAACATTGCATTAGCAAGGAGTAGGCAAATCGAGAAATAGAAAATTCAACAAAGGTAAGACAGAAGGACGTACAGGGTAAAAAGAAAAAAAAAGAATGCATGTCCTACTGAATGGCACAGACCCCAACCGCACCTGAAAATGGGACATGAGCATACATTGAAATAAATAAATAAGTATAGAGGTATAGTGGAGATGGTAAAGTGCATATACATAAATAAATAAATAATTAAAGGTGGTATGTAAGTAGATGATGATGGTAAAGTGTATATAAATAAATAGCCCCGAGTGCGACGACGGCCTCTCTTGAGATTGTAGTTCAGACCTCTGCTGATTTAGAGGGGCCTCCCTATGAGTCCCCCTCATCCACTGGGAGGGCCCCTGATCCAAAATCGAAAAACCCAAGACTGAGCGATCCTGTGGACCATCGAGTAGAAGGGCTGTATCGGGTTTCACAGCATTCGGTTGGTAAATAAGGGACGAGTATGGATCTAAAGTTTCAGGGAGTAACCCCTCCCTGGGAGCCCCCATGATCCGAAATCGGAAAATCAAAGCCCCAGCGATTGTATGGGATACCGCCTTGTATTCATGTGTCAGGTTTCAGAAGAATCAGCAGAAGTAGCAAAAATAGCTCAAAGTTAGCGGACGGACAGACAGACATCCAGACATCATGAACCATTTTATGTCAATCTCTTCGAGATAATATGAGCCCCTCGCAGGACTGATGCCTGGATGGGGGTTAAAAAGGGGAGGGGATGCTAGACATAATAGTTAGAGAATCCGATCTGAGTCACTGGTTTGATCCAGACCCCAGCCAAATCATACAAAAACACTTTAAAACGCCACATGCTGCTTCCTTGTCTGACACTCAGCATTTAAAAAGGATTGAGCAAATAAGAATAGGTTGACGACCATTGTGCAGGCTTGATGGGCCCAATGGCCTACCCCTGTGTTGATGGTCTTTGTAAAGGAACTCATATTATACTAAAAATTTCAAAGAACACATTAATACCCCACGCAGTCTTGAGAACAAGGACATGGGCGGGGTCTGTGAACGGCAAATTTGATTCGTCGTGATGACATAAAATGGCATAATATTTTGTCCAGGTTACTGCTAAATGGAAGGGTTTTGAAAGTACCAAAAAGGCGAATTGTGTTCTACAGTATTCAAGTTTATAATTCAATTTAAATAAAATGGAGATTTTAACGGTTGTTAAAAAAAATTAGGAAGTGTACCACCGTTGATGCAGCGTCTTTTACACCGCCTTAGTTAACACATTACATTAGTTATTTGTGCCTGGTGTTTGTGTCCTTTATGACCCCCAGAAATCCTTTAAAACAATGGGTTTCCTGTTTGGAATGATTTTCAATTTTGTTTGACTGCCAAACAGGCAGACAGAGTAAAAAAAAATCATCTCAAAAGTTCCAATTCGTGTTCAAAATATAACATTCAATTTTAATACGTCATTCCTCGATCATAAAGTGACGTTCGTAGATAGACAGACACAGTGAGCCGATTGCTTCACCCCGCGTTTCGCGTTCAAATGCGCTGGGTAATAATAAAAATGGCAGAGCAGTAAGGAAGGCGTCTAATCGGCTACAATGCAACGGAGAAGTTAGACAGTGTAAAAGTCGTCCATCATTTTACATACGTAATATGTAAATGCTTCTTATGGATCCACTGCTGCAGTCGTAGATAAAGAAGGATCCTGAAAAGGCCACGGGGCCCAGTCTAGACAGACAAGTAAATGAAGGCCTTGCTGGTTTTGAACAAAAGTTTCTGTCTTCAAATAAGACATTGGAATACGAGAATATTTTTAGCGTTACCTGCGATCATCTTTCTTTTTGAAAAGGCTTTAGGCCCCAATTTGCAGGACAAATCTGCTTCTTTGGATAACAGTGTGAGCTCTACCTTGAAATCAAAGCAAAAAAAGTCTTTCAAAATGATTGAGCAGGAACAAGTGTGTGGCGAGGAGAAAAGTCTCACTGAACTGTGGCTGAACCTTTTGGGGACAATTTAATCTTGCGCTCAGACAGCTCTGCGCACTTCGGGGCCTGCGGTACAAGCAAAATGGCTGCCAAGTACGAATACAACACTGCATTTGGCCATGCAAACTCCCTTTGTTCAGGATTAGAAACGGCTTTCCCTGCATTAATTCCATTTTAACTCTTATCTGTGAATGGTCGAAGAGGTTTCAGTTTGACAAATAAGTTTTAACGACTCAATGAGCCCAAAGCTTGGAGTCTCAGCAGAAGTTTGTCAAACCAAGTGTGTAATAAGTACAGCACTGGCTGCCATGACAGCTTGACAGCTTGAGGCAAAAATTGTCCAATAGGAATAAATTGTGCATGAAAGAGATTGCCACAGCAGAGCGGTAGGCGGAGGAGATTATTGTGGATTGTGTAAATGAGCGAGGGTATTGGATCGACTCAACTGGCTGAGCTTCCGAGTTGTAATCTGGTGATTGCAGATTCCAATCCTGACCCTGCTGGATGAGGAATGGCAAGTTGACGAGTGCATTCCTCTGCCTAGGCACTTTTTCAGGAAAACTGATGCTTGGGAAACATAGCATGGTCAAGGATGTTGATGCAAAGGTAAACAAATTTCCGAAGGTTCAGCGAGTGATGAGCTGGCTATTTGGTAGAGCAGTAAAAGACCTGGTTCTTTCTCCACTACTCGTGTGGATTCGATTCTGATGGGTGCTCAAGCCGAGTACGCCAAACCTGAGGTTGAGGTAAGTCATCGTTCTGCAGTGGACTGCAATAGGCCGGTTTGAGAGCAAGTGATAGACTTTGATGTAAGAAGCATCTGTCGAAAGGTGCATGGCGTTATATACATTTGTTAGCCGTGTCCCCATTCACAAGCTTTCTGGGTTGTATACCTCAGCAAGCATCCTTGCCGGTGCACAAATGGTTGTAACTTGGACATGTCACAGTTCCCACTTTTCCACACATCATTTAAAGGTGGAATTTGTTGATAATTTTAGGAACCTTCCTAAGTCATTAGTTATGATAGCAATTCAATTTGAAAAGCCTTGGTTCCCTTGTCCTTCCCTTTAAAGGGTTGAGTTTCAATCTGAAAATATAATTACAAGGATGTTAGACAGTGGATAAATCAACGTGTAATTTGAATGTATACAGCACCAAGAGATAAAGTTCTTACATGGACGTGCCAAACAGGCCAACCCAAAAGTCCATTTGGTCAACCTTTAAAGCCTAGTACCCCAAAGGAAAGGTGGATTGACAATATATTTGAAACATAACATTTACACTAGGGAAAGACACACACACACCATATATATAAAGACACACCATAAAGACCATGAAAAGGTGAAGTTTTATCCTGGTATTTAGAAATTCTGGATCATTGACAATTCCAAACTGGTAATCGACAGTACCCACAACATTAATAACAAGAAAGAGCAATCAGAGATTGCAAACCCTCACCAGGATGTATTTTCAGTGGTTTTTAAGGCTTTCTGTTAAAATTAATATGGCGGCCGAACCACGTGACCGATGACGCCATCATTTTTTTTTTCTCCACTAATTTATTCCTAGATTATGCTCAAGAAATTTCATATTGATCGGATGAAGTTTTGTACTTGTCAAAATATGACATCATAATAGAGGCACCTATGACATCATCATTAACAGATGTTATTCCACATGGAGAGTTCTTTACAATGAGCCATGTCTCAATTTTTACGATGCAGCGCTTTCAGAGATATAGAGGTACAAATGTTTTCGGTTGTTCCAAGATGGCGGCCGAAGCACGTGACCGATGACGTCATCATAATTGTTTTTTTCTCCACCAATTTATGCCTATGCTCAAGAAATTTCACCTTGATGGGATGAAGTTTTGTACTTGTCGAATTATGAGGTCATAATGGAGGCACCTATGACATCATCATTAACATCTTTTATTCCCCATGGAGAGTTCTTTACAATGAGCCATGTCTCAATTCTTTGTAATCAGCGCTTTCGGAGATATAGAGGTACCTGCAGATGGAAGATCGGTCTTACGCGGTTTTCCATTACGATTTCCCATTTTTATTTTTTTATTTTTTTTGTATACTGAATCGAGGCTCGTGAAAGAGCTAACATTAACGTCACAAACAAATCGACCAGACAAACAAAATATATAAAAAGAGGGAGCGGAAGACAAGATGGGGAGAGAAGGGGAAGCACACACACACAACATCCAAGAGCAGGGAGATGTGTGGAAGGGAGAGGGCCCGGGGGGAGGAGGCGTGGGAAGGGGGAGGGGGGGAGGGAGAAGTATAAAGCACAAGGACACCAAGGACTTCCAGGACAAAAGTTGGTATTTCAAAAAGTGGAATTGGGGTGAAATTAGCGGGGGTAGAAAAGATCAAGGTTTTGGATGGGGGAAGATAAGAGATGGTGGTGAACAGCTGTTTTAAAGACTTGGAGGGTGGAGTGGGATTGAAGAGAGTGAGAGAGTTTGTTCCAGAGGCGGGAGAAAAGAGGAATGAAGGAGTGAAGGTGAGCAGAGAGTCTTGATTTTGGCAGTTTAACCAAAAGAGGGTTGCAGGCAGATCTTGTGCGACCTGTAGGAATATTTGTGGGACAGAGCCCAGAGCGAGCTGGGGGGGCAAGGCCAGAGAGGAGTCGGTAGAAGACGGAAAGACCACCAACCTGCCTGCGGTGAGTGAGTGAGAGGCCCTTGGAGTTAGCTTCATCGCGGGAGATTCCAATGATTCTTAAGCCCTATTTCCCTCTCACTGGTCACACTCTGGGTATCCCCTGGTAGTCCTTAGTCACATAATTCTCTTTCCCTCAAGGTCCCACCTTGTAATGCCTAAGATCCCATCTTAGTTCCTCAAAATTTGTCCTGCTCCGCATAAAATGGCTCGATCCTGGTTCAGATCCACGCAAAGATATGGAAAAGGGTTCGAGTTTGCCTGGAGATGACAGCACATTGCTCCTGAGAGATATAAAAGGTCTCCCACCTTAATTTGCTAAGTTGCGGGTACCCTGAGACAATTGCTGCCACCTCCAGACGTCGTCTGTCCCTTTGTCCATAGCCTGGTCGGATCCGAGTCACGGCACTATTTATCGTGGCATCGATCCATTTTGTGTGCGCGTCCGTGATGATTAGAATCATGCTGCTATCGTGGCTTGATATCCGCTTGTCTGAGAAGAACTTAGGACCAACGCCTTGAGAATATGAGCCGTTTTTATTACGGAGCAGTTACACATGCGGGAAAATAGGAGGGCACAAATCTGGCCAGTTCCTTTCTCGAAATATATTTACCAGCACATCCTGTTTATATACACAGGGGTTAGCGCAAAAAACAAAAAAGACATCTCCGCTGGAAGCTTGCCCAGAGGGTTTAGGCACATGCCCATAGCATCACACCAATCCCCTCAAGGTTTACCCTTATCAGTTGCAGAGGCCATTACACTATAAGACAAGCATTCCTGTGTTCAATTCATATGGAAAATGCAAGTTGGCTTTGCAGAGAAGATACAATAACACATTTGAGAGAACATCGACATACATTCTGTTCTAAAATAATGCAAGGCCAAATTAAAATGGAAGTAAATGAAATTACTTCGACACTGCCGTTAATAGGCCCGGCATAATCGAGATGTCGGCGATGCCACGGTTCGCTGGGCCATTCCCAGGGATGCAGTGGCACTTTCGCAGGTGTGTTCCGGGTGCTCTGGCAAGGGTAACAATGTCGAACATGATGTTCGGTATCAGCATCAAGATTCGGCCACCACACATAGTTTCTAGCGATTGACTTCATCTTCACAATCCCGGGGTGACAGTCATGGATTTCATCCATGACCCTGGAATGCAGATTTTCTGGGATCATGACACGACATCCCCAGAGTAGGCAACCATTTTCCACGCTGAGTTCGTTTTTACATACTTTAAAAGCCACAAAAGCTGGGTCACCTCAGATAGCAAATGCCATCCAAGCTGCACAGTGCTCAGCCTGGACAGTTCTGGACAGAACGGGGTCTCATCGAGTGTGGGTGCGGATCTGGCCGGCGTCGACAGCACAATCTTCCAGATGATCCATCAGTGCGATAATGGATCCTGGTGTAGGCGAATCATCAACGCATTCTGGAAGGGGTAACCGACTGATGGCATCTGCATTTGTGATAGACGAACCAGGCTTATAACATATGGTGTAGTCATAAGCAGCGAGAAACAGGTACCATCGGATGATCCTGGGCGGTAGTGTGTCAGACGTCGCCTTAGTAGGACCAAACAGACTGATCAGCAGCTTGTGATTCGTGCGAATCGTGAAATGATGTCCAAGAAGGTACTGGCGAAATTTGCTGACGCCGAAAACGATTCCCAATCCTTCCTTGTCAAGTTGGGAATAGTTATTCTCTGCCGGGGACAACGTTCTGGAAGCAAATGCAACAGGGTCTTTCCGTACCATCAGGCATCACGTGTGATAATACACTCCCACTTCATACTTACAGGCATCGTATGTCAGCACAATATCCTTCTCTGGATCAAAATGAACGAGAACATTGGACGATTTGAGCAGATCCTTGGAGGTCTGGAATGCTGATTGTTCAGTGGACCCCCAGCTCCAGGAGACTCCTTTCCTCAAAAGACAATAAAGGGGGCCCAAAACGTCGGTCACATTTGGGATGTAACGACCATAGAACTGAACCAAACCGAGGTATGACTTCAATTCGGTTACATCTCGTGGAGCAGGAGCATCCTTGATAGCTCGGACTTTCTCATCTGTCGGGTGTAGACCCTCGGCATCAATCGTATGACCCAGGAACGTGACCGAAGGCACCATAAACTTGCACTTGTCTCGACGCAAACATAGGCCGGAGTCAAAAATCTTCTTCAGAAATCTATCCAGGTTTTGTAGATGTTCAGCATCCGTACGACCAGTAACCAGAATATCCTCCTCGTAACAAACGACGTTGCGTTCGGCAGCAAACAAATTGTCCATGACACGTTGATAAATGCCAGGTGCAGATTGTACTCCAAAACTGAGTCGGTGGTACCTGTACAACCCACGATGTGTGTTGATGGTAAGATACTGTTTCCAATTCTCGTCCAAGCGGAGCTGTAGATAGGCGGATTTGAGATCGAGTTTAGTAAAAGTCTTGCCTCCCGTGAGATGAGCGTAGCGGTCTTCGATCCTCGGGATTGGATATTTATCCAATGAAGAACACTTGTTCGCGGTCATTTTATAATCTCCACATATGCGGATGGACTGGTCCGATTTTATGACCAGAACGATGGGCGCCGCCCATTCGGCGTACTGAATTTGCTCAATGATCCCCAGATTTTCAAGATGATCCAGTTCCTTGTCAATCCGCTCCCGCAGAGCGAAAGGGTGGATATTGAGCGAGCTTTTGCAAGCTCTGCAAAATATAGGATTGGCATCCCGGTCAACACTGAGTTTAGCCGTATGTCCTTTCAAGGTCCCAAGCTCATCCTTGAAGACATCCGGGTATGTATCCAGCACATTTTTGAGTGTGTATGCTGGGGTAGCAGAAACGTTGGCTGCCCGGGCCGGAGTTGATGAATGCTTTTCCACTTCAGTTGAATTATGCTCAACCAGTCCCTGCCTAGTAAGGAAGGGCCCTTTCCAGGGGTAGGTGAAACTCACGGTTATCGTCGCCCACCATGACGTCACATGTACCGCAGGGAACAATCTTCTCACCTGTATAGGTGGAGAGTCCATAGGTTGTAGGTGTCAGGTGGGGTCGGTCAGCATCACTCCACAGGTTTGTGAAAACAGCATGGCTGATGAGCGAGACAGCCGCACCAGTGTCGACCTCCATTTGCAATGGTCAATTGTTGACGACAACAGTGGCAAGAAAAGGGTCCCGCTTATCGCGAGAATCAATATGAAACAGGTCATACAATTCTGAATTGTCGGAAACAGAGCTCACCTGGTGAAGCTCAGGTTCCTCTGAACCTATAAACTGATGAATCTTCTTGTCAGCAGCTTTCTCTTTTCCCGATTTGCGAGTGATGCAAGCTGGAGCAATATGGCCAGTTTTCGAACAGAAATGGCAGGTGGCATCTTTGAACCGACACGTCTCCGGAGGGTGCTTTCCGTTGCACCGAAAACATTTGTTGTGGGTTCGAGACTGCACTGGCATCTGACGAGGAGACTTGTTCCAACGTTTTGGCTGATCATGATCCAACCGATTCACAGCAGGGCTGGTACCAGACGACCGAGTGGCACCAATGCAACAACAACAACTGGTGCATTCAGCACTTTCCATGGAAATGGCAGTGTCTCTGCCATTTTGGAAAGTCAGTCTTCTCTCAGCAAGCAGGCGTCTACGAATGCGGTCATCAGACATGCCAACCACCAGCAAATCACGGAGTATGTCGTCAATCGTGTCCCCAAACTCACACAGATGTGACAGTTTTTTGAGGTGTGCAATGAGGTCTGCGATCGACTGACATTGCTGCTGTCTGCACATGTAGAGATTAAACCGACACAGGATGACTGAAGGAGATGGATTAGAATGTTCCTTCAAAGCGGCCTAGAGCTCTGCATACGTGAGCTCTTGGATTGTCCGAGGATGAATCAGGTTGTTAACGAGTGTGAACGTCTCTCCCCCGCAAAAGGGCAGGAAGACGGCCTTCATCTGGGCTTCTGTCAAGATGTCGTTCGTCTCGAAGTAGAAAGACAACCACTCAGAATACGTGTCAAAATCTCCCTCATGAGGGTCAAATTCATCGATATGGCCGAAAGAATTCATGGTCTAGAATCTAGATGTTTATCCTCGTCGCCATGTAAAGTACCTCGACAGACTATGATCGATTGTTGCACATTTATTGACTCTGCAGATACAGGCCCAATTCACCCCAGCACCGTCCGAGCTGAGCCGTAACTTCCAGAAACGGAAATAAACCCGCGGTCACCGTGTCGGGATAAAACGGGGAATATTTGCACCTTCATACATGACAGGCAGTTTAACCATAAGAGGGTTGCAGGCAGATATTGTGTGACCTGTAGGAATATTTGGGGGACAGAGCACAGACAGAGCTGGGGGAGCTAGGCCGGAGAGGAGTCGGTAAAAGACAGAAAGACCACCAACCTGCCTGCGGTGAGTGAATGAAAAGCCCTCACAGTTAGCTTCATCGCGACAGATTCCAATGATTCTGAAAGCCTTGGTTTTAACAGCGTGAAGCCGAGCTAGGAGTGAGGAAGGAGCACCAGCCCAGAGGGGAGAACAGTATTCCATTGAGCTGCAGATGAAAGCCTTGTATGTGGTGAGGAGCTCAGGTGTGCCAAGGAAGGACTTCGCACAGGACGGATGATGCCCATTCGGCGACTGGCTTTGGAGGCCAGCTTGGGAATGTGGTTTTCCCAGGAAAGATCATGGCAGATAGTGAGACCCAAAAGCTTGAGTGGCATAACTTCTTGGAGAGGATTGTTCAGAAAGTAGATGGGAGGGTTTTCCTGACGATCTTTTCGGAAAGACTCAGTGAGAGTGTGAGATTTGTCAGGATTGAAAGACATGTTCCACTTGTTTGACCAGTCTGTGATTTTGTCCAGGTCTGCAAAGAGTGAGGAGGCTGCAGACTGCCAATCTGAGGGATGAGGTATGGAGCGGCAGAGAGTGGAGTCATCAGCAAAGAGAAAGAGAGCATTTTCCAGAGAGTCGGAGAAATCATTGATGAAGACCAGAAAAAACGCAGTTCCCAGAGCACTGCTTTGGGGAACTCCAGCCTGAACAGGATGGGGACAACAATAACAACAACAACAACAACAACAGTCATTTTAAGGCCAGAACAGGCATTACTGAACAGGAATGGGAAATCAGAGAAATCCATTCAGGGCCACACGTTGACTACGACCAGAGAGGAAGTCAGCAGGCCATGCCCAGATTTCCATGTATACCATAGGAGGAGGGTTTTGAGAGCAGAGCGGGGTGCCAGACAATATCGAAGGCACGTGATATGTCAAGGGAGACAGCTCTGATTTCCTGATTGGCATTAAGGACCTCCATCCATTGTTGAGGTAGCAGAAGCAGCATGTGCAGAGTACAATGACCTGGTCTGAATCCAAATTGATGATCCGAGATCAAGCCATTGGAGAAGAGGAAGGATTTGATGTCAGAGGCGATGATTGATTCCATGACCTTGCTGATTATTCGGAGCAAGCTGATTGATCTGTAGTTGCAAGGATCTGTTTTTGCACCTTTTTGTGTAAAGCGGTAATGTTGGCTGATTTCCAAGCTGATGGCAGATGACCTTGAGCAAAAGGATTTTAGGACCTGTGGGCTGATGCCGTCTGGTCCAGTTGCAGAATCAGAGTCGAGGTTTGACAAAACCTTGTCCACCTTGTCAGGAGAGAAGGACACAGAGTCCTGGAGCAGCTGGGTTTGACTGGGTAAGGTGGGTACAGAGAGAGACTGGTTCGGGACACAAGATTTTGAGGCAAATACAGAGTTGAGGCATTCGGCTTTTTCACGTGTGGTGTCAGCTGTGTAGCCGTTTGAGGTAAGGGAGGGGATGGAAGGGGACAAGCATCAGAAACAGATTTGACCAGACACCACCAAGATTTGGAGGAGTTAAAAGTAAGAATTAAAAGATAAAATTTCCACAGGTCCCTGACAGCATTATATAAATATAAATAATTAATTTATTCGCTATAACTATGTGTGTATGTATTAATATAATAAGAGGATAATTAGGTTTGAGTCGTTTGTTGTCATGTATTTCCACATATCTAGTGGGATTATGAGTTGGACAGGTGACCGTGATGGGTGTGGAGGGGTCTGAAGACTTGAAGTTGGGAGGAGGTTGGCATTCTCTCAAGCAGGATTTAAATCCATGTCCTTAAAAAAGGTCATTAATTACTTTTGACGGTGTGTATAAATGTGCCAGGAAGATCATTGGTTTCATGCCGTTTATTGGCACATATATTTTCTGCATATCTTGGAAGATGTGAGTTGGACAGGTGACTATGACAGGCAATGACCTGCTCATGGTCATATATCCTTTCCACATATCTTGTTGGATTGTGAGTTGCATAAGCAACTGTGATGGGTGGGGAGGGGGTTTGAAGGCTTGGAATAGGGAGAGGATTGACACTTAGGGTTGAGAAGGGGACGGTGAGGACTTGGTTTTGGGAGGTGGAGGTTGAAGACTTGGGGGTTGTGAGGGGGGCAGCGGGAGAGAATTTAAGGGCTTGAAGTTACCTTTTATATTTCGTGGAATTTCCACAGGTCCCTGATAGCATTATATAAATATAAATAATTAATTTATTCGCTATAACGCCGCAAAAACGCCATTGGGATCCGAAGCAAAATATCCACTGTTAGCCAAGATGTACTTTGATAACTGCTGTCGCCTTCCTCGTTACAAAAGTGGGAAACATTCAGAGTATTTATTGAAAGATCATCTTGAGTTTGATTATAGACTATAAAATCACAGTAATTTCTGCACTTAATTAGAGCTCTTCAGGATACACTTGACATAATGAAATGTTAAAGCAAGTGTGAAAGTATACATTTCATAATATCAGAACTGTTCATTTTTGCTTTGCAATTTAGAGGTACTTGGAAATCTGAACCTTTCATGCACAAGTAGATCCACAAAATGGCTCCAATTACAAATACCCATCTCTCTGTGCAGGTATGCAGAAAAGAAGACATTCGGCATTTGCAGAGGTCGGATGGGAAGAATTGAAGGTCAAGGAGTAAGTGCTTATTAAAGAGATTCTGAATTGTTACCTACGCCAGCCTACTTCGGTTTTGCAAATACGAACCACATGAAAATGTCAAGGCGTACACAGGACTTCAGCAGCCACTTCTTTATATTCCTTAAATACAAGATCGAGGCTAATAGGAGAGGGATATGGCAGAGGTTTCAATATGGCAATGTACTGACAGATGGAAAGAGTTGGAGCCAACAAGCAAGGGACTGAATGACAGGAAAAGAGAAAGAGGGGGAGAGCGAGAAAGAGAGAGACAGAGAGAGACAGAGAGAGACAGCGTGAGACAGAGAGAGCCAGAGAGAGACAGACAGAGAGAGAGAGACAGACAGAGAGAGACAGAGAGAGAGACAGAGAGATAGACAGAGAGAGAGAGAATTTAAGAAAACAAAGTAAAATGGTTGGGTTCAGTAGGGTTCATGGTTGTAGAAAAGATTGTGTGTGCGCATGGCAGATAACATGAGAAGGTGGTGCACCGCATACTCGAGCAACTTCCTATGCAGAAAGAGGAGAACTTATCTGCATATATAACAAGAAAGAGCAATCAGATATTGCACACCCTCACCAAGACATGTTTGTGTGCTGTATTTTGTGTGGTGTTTATTAGCTGCTGTGTTTGTGTGGTTCAGATGTAGATTTATGTTCAATACAATATGGCTGCCGAAGCACGTGACTGATGACGTCATCAATTTAATTTTCCCATACAATTTTTGTGTGGATCATGGTCAAGAAATTTCAGATTTTCAAATCCGATCAAGCGCTCTACTTGTCTCAGTATGACGTCATAATGAGGGCACCAATGACATCATCATGAATATAATTATGTTGTTCCCCATTGGGAGTAGTACTTGACAATGAGCCACGTTTCAAATTTTTTCCATTGAGCGGTTTTAGAGATGGAGGTGCAAAGTTTTTCGATTTTTTCAAGATAGCGCACATACCACGTGATCTATGACGTCATGATTACCATTTAAATTGTTTACAGGAGGAGTTGCTCCAATGGTGAAAACTTCTTGGCAATCGAGCCATCGCTTGCAGAGAAAAGTATACTCATGTTTCGTGGGGACAAACAAATGGACAAACAGACAAACGGACCCAAATGCAATGCCCTCTCCTCTGGCGAGGGTAATAAATTACAGTGTGCTTACATGGGGTACATAGACAATCAAAAAATATTAAATTCAAGGTCCCAATGGTGAATCAACATTCCATATAACTACTTGAATATTGAAGTTCTGGGGTTTCTTAAGGAGTACTGGACCCTGTTTGTGACGTCATAGTGCTTGTGACGAGCTCGCAACTCCAATCTACCAGCTTGTGGTGCAATTGAAGACCCGAGGGGAAGAAATACTTAAGTCACAAAACAACTCTTTGCAACATTCTAACAGACAAGGATTGTTCCCATACTGTAGATGGAGTTCCTGATTCTATCTCACTTTGCCCAAGAGTGTGTCAATGTGACGAAGGTACTTCTTCCCCTCGGGTCTTCAATTGCAAACTGAGGATTGGATTTGATGGCAGAGAAATTTTTCACAGCCTAAAAAGATATTAGTTGGATAATTTATGAGGGCTTTCATGAAATATTTCCGAAGTCTTTAGCAACATCTATAACATTTACCCATAGTTAATAGCTCAGTACCATCTTTTACACCAGCGATTGTTACCTCCTCCACCGAAGGTGGACAGAGGTTATGTTTCCACCTCTGTTTGTCACTTGGCAAAACAAACAAAATTTTTTTTGCATGTATGTTGCTCACTCCGGTTTGTGCGTGTTTGTGTGTGTGTGTGTGTGTGTGTGTGTGTGTGTGTGTGTGTGTGTGTGTGTGTGTGTCCGCTCACTTATACTTGCCTAAAGGTCACAATTTTAAACCGATCTTCACGAAACTTCACCAAATGGTAGAGTTTGTGGTCTGACAAAATCCTATATATTTTTGAGGTCAAAACGTCAACATAGGCCAAAGGTCAACCACTTTTTTCAAATTCCTAAAAATCATCAATTTTAATCTGATCGACTTGAAATTTGAATAGGATTTACATACCAGCGAACTGAATTCAACCACCAACAAATTTTGAGATCAGCATAGGCCAAAAGGTCAACATAGGCCAAAGGTCAACAACAATTTCGAATTTCTAAAATCCTCAATTTTCATCCAATTCATTTGAAATTTGAATAGAATTTTCATATCAGCGAAGTGAATTCAACCACCAACTACTTTTGAGATCAGCATAGGCCAAAGGTCAACCACTTTTTCCAATTTCTAAAATCCTCAATTTTCATCTGATTGACTTGGAATTTGAATTGGAATTTCACATCAGCGAACTGAATTCAACCACCAACTAATTTTGAGATCAACATAGGCCAAAAGGTCAACATAGGCCAAAGGTCAACCACATTTTTTTAATTTTCTAAAATCCTCAATTTTCATCCGATTGACTTGAAATTTGAATAGGGTTTCATATCAGCGAACTGAATTCAACCACCAACTATTTTTTAGATCAACGTAGGTCATAAGGTCAACATAGGCCAAAGGTCGACCGCTTTTTTAAAAATTTTCTAAAATCCTCAATTTTCATCCGATTGACTTGAAATTTGAATAGGGTTTCATATCAGCGAACTGAATTCAACCACCAACTATTTTTTTAGATCAACGTAGGTCATAAGGTCAACATAGGCCAAAGGTCGACCGCTTTTTTTTAAATTTTCTAAAATCCTCAATTTTCATCCGATTGACTTGAAATTTGAATAGGGTTTCATATCAGCGAACTGAATTCAACCACCAACTATTTTTTTGATCAACATAAGTCATAACGTCAATATAGGCCAAAGGTCAACCAAACTATTTTTGAGGTCAAAAGGATGCTCTACTGAGTGCCATTCTACTTTGTTCTGTTTTGCCAAGTGTCGCACTATGAGTGATTTTTCATCTGTCTGTCTGTTTGTTTGTCTGTCTGTGAGCATAATATCTTTAAAAGTTATGGACGAATTTGGACAAAACCTTGTGGAGACGTTGGGTGTGTGACAAGGACCTATTGATTAGATTTTAGTAAAGATCTGGATTCTATAATTTTAAAGTGATTCTTCACCATTGCGAGGTGGGGCCAAAAACGATACATGCCACGATATCTTAAACAGGTATCATGCTATACTGTATATCATATTTACCTGCGACGTGTCGCTTGTCTACAAGAGCTACACATGGTTGTTGGTGTTGTTGTGGTTCTTGTTGGGGGTCGATTTTTGAATTGTACACCCATTGGTTGGACGATGTCAGACCCCACCAACATTTGTCGGTTTCACATGGAGGGCACCCCACCATGTCACCCAGACAAAATAATATGGCCGCCATCTTGGTTTTCTGGTCGACCTAAGACATCAAGCCTGTAGGCCTCTGCTGATTATATGCTGCCCAGGTTTGTTGTCAGATTTCCATTGGATTTGTTTGGGTCAGGTGTTGCTGATGACGAGGTACCCCAAAAAATCTAATCAATGTCGAGCAGCTCCCTAAAAAAATAGCGTTAAGTAATTTTTGTGTATCTAATTCCAGAAAATACATACGAATAATTTACGTCATAGATCAGGTGGTATGGGCGCCATCTTTGAAAAACCGAAAAACTTTGCACCTCTATCTCCAAAACCACTCCATAGAAAAAATTGAAATTGTGGCTCATTGTCAAGTACTCCCCATGGGGAACAACATATATTTATGATGTCATTGGTGCTTTCATTATGACTTCATAATTAGACAAGTAGAATGCTTGATCCGATTTGAAAATCTGAAATTTCTTGAGCATAATCCACACAAAAATAGTATAGGAGAATTAAATTGATGACGTCATCGGTCACGTGCTTCGGCAGCCATATTGGATTGATCATAAATCTAGGTCTGAACCACACTTCCGCAGCAGCTAATAAACACCACACAGACATGTCCTATGGCGAGGGTCTGCAATTTCTGATTGCTCTTTCTTGTTATATATTGGGGTTAAAATGTAAAACAATCCGTGACCGTGTGACGAATCTGCTCGTTCTGACATAACCGTGGTAGACGCTGATGGGGCATGTTATCTGGATGACTGACCATCGCCTTCCCAAACAGCTTCTTTTCTCCCAGCTGAAAGAAGGTCAGGAGACTCGTGGTGGACAACATATCTTTTAAGAGTCCTTTAAATGTGCATTTCCCAATCGGCCCGTTACCGGATTTTGTTGCAGCTTGTGACCACAGTACGGACATTCTTGTTCTATAATACGACGGATCGGAAAAAAAAACTAGCTGGATGAGTTGGGCAGGTGAGAAGAACAAGCCAATTCGATTTTGGTTCAGGTCTGGTACCAGTTCTCAGTAGGTTTCTTCCATTTCATCACCAAAACAATTTCAATCACCCTGCCTGTTCAAACAAAAATGTTTCTTCCATCTCCCTCTTGTTGTGCACTTCATCTTCCAGTCCTTTTGCAGTGAGCGCTTTACCCGATTCCTGCACTCATGCCCGCACTCCAGCATATTTGCATCAAAGGCGGGTGGAATTGAGACAGATTATTCCAACTTTCCATGGCTTAATCATCCACAATCCTTAAACATGATAAGACAGCTGACTCAAACTCGCTAAGGATCAGGTTTTCATTTTCGCTGGCTTTGCTATGCTTTCCATTTTGAAAAAAAAAAAATCTCCATTAATATATCAGCAGCCACTAATGATTTATTTTCCTAATTTTCAAGGCCAAAGGGAAAGTCTGGCTACTAGGATAGCTTAGACCTAGAAGTATGCAAGCACCCTCACTATTTACCAGTCTTACAATCTCGACCCAGCTATAAACTGCCACACTGGTGTTTCACATGGAGGGCAATGCATCAATGCGTGCACCCATCCATTGGAATCACATTAAGCCAGAAGGACCCATCTGCCAGCACTAGACGATGTTAAACATTCCAGGTGTCTTTCGTGAATAATGAGCGCGTTATCGCCGGTGTCGCGAAATAAATCCGCCCCCGTATAAACTCCCCCCGGCGAATCTACATCGGTATAAACTCGCCCCCCCGGCGGATACGTTTCTCGCCCCCATCAGAATAGAATCGCCCCCCATTCTCGTTTACATTTCCATTAAATAAAACATATTTGCTGAGCATTTTCTCAACAAATAAGGTCTTGGCGTTTCAATACGCGCATTATTTATCGTATTCTCACAATTGATATAATATACAAAAAGCAGATAAGGCATTGCGTGATTTTTGAATATAAATAATGATTATTTCAGTTGTTTAACATGAACCTGTTACTCCGAATTGAAATATAATTAGGGTTAGGGTTAGGGTTTATGTCTATGTATGTATTTACTATTATGTATTTAGTAAATGTTTTTTTAAATTTAATTTTTTTTAAATTAAAATTAAATTTAATTAATTAAATAAATAAATTAATTCATAAAATTAAATTAATTAATTAAAACGAAATCAAAAAATTTAGTAATACTATTATGTATTTATGTACATATATATTATGAGGGGGCGATTTTGTCACGGGAGAGAGTCTATTTCGTGGCAGGGGGGCGAATCTATTTCGAGGGGGGCGAATCTGTACCGGTACAGAATCGCCGGGGGGCGGATCTGTTTCGGGGGCGGATCTGTTTCGTGACACCGGCATTCTAAACAAATTACAAATTCCTCCTCCAACTACCTGGTGTGGAAAACTATGTCCAGTATATGGAGAATCTAACAGACATAGGATACAGAGCTGCATAAAGATTAACCAGAGTAAATGAAATGTAGACTTTGATATGATTGAGGAGTGAACTTCCACAATAAAGACTGGAGAGAACAACAGCATTTAACAGACATATGGTGAGCATGGAAACAGAATCACTATATACTCGGAGTAGGGACAACTTGCAATTGGCAGCCATTTTGTTTCCATCGAGCGCGCCGTGCCAAACCCTCGCCAATTGTGTGTGAAGCGTAATTTTCCGTTTTCTAATCAAACTTTCTTTCTCTGCGCCCAAAAGGGAGATTATATTGCTTAATTATTTATTTTTCGTATTTGAGATTTATGGATTTTATTTTCGTATTTTCGTTAAGTGTAATGCGCGACTGAAGGGTCACACTGGTGAGTGCCTAATTCCAGGTGTACATAGCGAGTCAGTCGAAGAAACACACACAGGTAGTGACAGAATGCATAAATTTGAAAAAAGTGGAAGAAGTAAAGTGAATGACGGAAATGGAGGCACATCATTCACGATAGATGCGCACACCGTTAGGAGAGTAGAAAATTAGGAAAGATAACAATTGGTAATCCAAAAAAGAGAAAGAGCTTGGGACAAATGATCGATTGATTGTGTGCTCTGCCTGAAAGAAGGTCCTTGGCTGCTTGGCTAAGGTGATATTGGGTGGTTTGCCATCACCTTCCCAGCAGTTAGTCAGGACAGAAATTTTGTAATTTGTTCAGGATGCCGGTGATAACTCACTTCTCTTAGCGAAGGACACCTTTATGGGATCTTTAACATCCACCAAGTAATGCTAGCAGGTTGAGACACCCAGCTTAACGTCCATTCGACGGATGGCACACACATACTGATGAATCACCATGCCTGTGATACACCAGGGCGGCAGTTTATAGCTGGGTCGGGAGACCGCCACCAAAGGTGGATGGAGGTTATGTTTTCACCCCTGTCTGTTTGTGAACAAAATATCTCAAACAGTTGAAGACGGATTCGGACGAAATTTGGAGGGGACGTAGCATATGTCACAAGGACGAAACGATTAAATTTTGGTGAAGATCCCGATTCGGATCCGGCTACTAGAATTTTAAAAGTGATTGTTCACCATTGAGTGATATGGCCAACCAGGCAGGGGTACTCTCTACTGAGTGCCGTTCTAGTTTGTTGTTTTTTGCAATCGAAAGGAACAGGAAACAAGAAATTTCGAAAGAACAAAGAATGAATAAAAGAAGGCTGCATGAAGATGGAAACGAGCCATAAATGAAGCCATGGGTTGTTTTCTAACTCTTCATTTCTTTTAACACAAGTACCGTACTTTAACCATCGAGACATGCAGGTATCCTTCATTCTTTTCCATTACCCTTAAATATCATCTTCCATGTCATCATTCCTTTTTCCTACAGTTCATTCCTCATCCCTGCAAGTCCATGGTTTGAACCGCAGCAGACAAGGTAGAGCATTTTAAAGAGAAAGAACTACCAAGACGGATGGAGAGGTAAAATAACACCAAAAAACAGAAGAAGAAGACATCATGCAGAGCACGATACTTGCAACATCCACTCCTCTCCTCAAAAAGGGTTGCCATTGATCCATCAAATTGTCCATTTCATCAAGATTAAAATTGACGATCTTGATCAAAACTCAGGTCAATAGGATGAAAAGTGATGATTTTAGAAGTTTGACCTTGAGTTGACCTTTGACCTTTTGCCCTTAAAATAGTTGATTTTCCAATTCAGTGAGGCACTATGCAAATGCTGTTAAATTTTCAAGTCAATTGGATGAAAATTGATGATTTTGGAAGTTACAAACTACCAAGACGATGAGCCACGCACACCATTAGGAGAGTAGAAAATTAGGAAAGATAACAATTGGGAATAAAAAAAAGAGAAAGAGCTTGGGACCTTTTGACCCCAACAATAGTTGGTTTACCAATTCAGTGAGGCACTATACAAATGCTGTTAAATTTTCAAGTCAATCTGATGAAAATTAATGATTTTGGAAGTTTGACCTTGAGTTGACCTTTGACCTTTTGACCTCAAAAATAGTTGGTTTCCTTATGTAATGACTCAATATGCAAATGCTGTTCAATTTTCAAATCAATTGGATGAAAAATGGCGATTTTAGAAATTTGACCTCCAGGTGACCTTTGACCTCAAAATCAATAGGCTTCTCAATAGTGACAACCTCTACAACTTGGTGAAGTTTCGTGAAGATCGGTTTAAAATTGTGATCTCTAGGCAGGTGACAAATAAACAGACAGACAAACATACCAGGTGACCTTCGACCTCAAAATCAATAGGCTTCTCGATTGTGACGACCTCTACAACTTGGTGAAGTTTCATGACGATCGGTTTAGAATTATGACCTGTAGGCGAGTGACAAACAGACAGAATAACAAGAAGATGTCATGCGGAGCACGATACTTGCAAAATTCGGCCTATGTTGACCTTTTGGCCTATGTTTACCTAAAATATAATTTGTGGTTGAATTGAGTGACCAGATATGCAAGTCCTCTTCAAATTTCAAGTCAATTGGATGAAAATTGAGGATTTTAGAAATGTGGCCTATGTTGACCTTTTGGCCTATGTTGACCTCAAAACTACTTGGTGGTTGAATTCAGTGACCAGATATGCAAGTCCTCTTCAAATTTCAAGTCAATCGGATGAAAATTGAGGATTTTAGAAATTTAGCAGAGTTGGTGACCTTTGGCCTATGTTGACCTTTTGACCTTTTGACCCCCAAAACAATAGGCTTCTTGCTTTTGACCAACTCTACCATTTGGTCAAGTTTCGTGAAGATCAGTTGAAAATTGTGACCTGTAGGCCGGTGACAAACAAACAAACAGACAGACAGAACCACAAACGCAACCGACCAATATACTTGAAAAACCTTCGATCTTGCAAGTAACAACACATTTATACAAATAAGAGCAAAGTACCTTTTGGGAAAAAAAACTGCAAAGTGCATCATTTATGGGCCAGGTTTCTTTAAACTTTTGAACAGTGTTACAATATTCTTCCGCCTTATAAGTAGTAGTAGTAGTAGTAGTGGTAGTAGTAGTAGTAGTAGTAGTAGTAGTAGTAGTAGTAGTGGTAGTAGTGGTAGTAGTAGTAGTAGTAGTAGTAGTAGTAGTAGTAGTAGTAGTGGTAGTAGTGGTAGTAGTAGTAGTGCTTTTGTTGGAAAGGTTACAGAGATTTGCGTTCAGAGCTCATACAAGCTCAGGCAAACATATGTTCCCAGTTTAATGTCGCTCAATTCCTCATCTCTGCAAGTCCATGGTTTGAACTACAGTAGACAAGGTAGAGCATTTTGAAGAGAAAGCACTACCAAGACAGATAAGGGGAAGGTAAAAGAACGCCAAAGAACACCAAAAAAAAAAGAACGCCAAAGAACACCAAAAAGAATGCCAAATAACACATTTATACAAATAAGAGCAAAATATCTTGTGGGGAGACCGTACAAAGTGCATCATTTATAGTCCAGGTTTCCTTAAACTTTTGAACAGTGTTACTATATTCTGCCGCCTTGTACTCCGAAATAATGCGTGAGCGTATTAAGCCCTTCAGACATACAGAACTGTGTTCCACCACATCTTTCTCAATTTTTGCCTTCCTGGTTTTATATATTGCCATTTTTGCACAGGCTAAAATAAAGTTAACAAGGAGATCTCGTGACTTGCTTAGTTTCTTTACCGGGTGCCCGATGATAAAAAGTGTTGGAGAGAAGTGAAGCCAGAAGCGCAAGAGAAGATTTTTCATCAGTAAGAACACTGGTTCAAGACGGTGGCATTGAAGGTATATGTGAAATATAGTTTCCCTTTCACCACAAAAGCAGCAATCCTCTGAGACGTTAGTGAAGTGCCGCATCATAGATCCAGAGCTCAGTGCACCATGTAGCAACCTCCAACTTAAGTCTGCCATCATTCTTGGCGTTGGGTAGAGATAGAGTGAATCCCAACGTGGATGAACAGTCGAAGGAAGTGGAAGAATCTCACGCCAGGGAGTATCCAGTCGGGTTGCAAGAGCTATATAATGGAGCGAGTGGATCACTAGCAGGTATATATTTTTCCTTGATAGCCCACAGAACGACATTTCCACTGTGCCAGGGGTCTTACTCATATTGTTTGCAGGTATTGGCTGAGAGAGCTCGCAACATCGTGGTCGGATTTTAAAATCCATGGAGTTACCGATGGACATCTGTCCAGATCCATCACCCTCTTTGGGATTCTCTAGATATTCCAGACAATCGGGAGGCAAGGAGCTTTTGACCTCTTCAAGTATCCTGGAGGGGATGCTGATTGTCCTCAGGCCCATTTTCGCTGCGAGTTCCTTGGGTAAAAGCGTTCTCTTACCATCGTTCAGAAGGTCTCCCACTGTGGATATGCTACCAGCTAAGAGGCTCCTTCTTACTGAAAAGGAAGCCAGAGTTGGGCCCTGTAGAAGAGGGTTGAGAATGAGCAGTTCTTCTAACAGGTCCTTGCCTGGATAAGGAACTGTTCTTTGTACGTTGACTACATTCCAAGCCTTCAGCATTTCTTGATAAAAAGGAGGCAATGTAGCACTAGATGTAAGCACTAGATGCACTAGATGTAACGAGATGTAATGATGAAAAGATTCCTTTTGTACCCAAGATTGAGCACTTTGCTGAAGAAGTATGATGCCAGTGAGCACCATTGCGGTGCAGGGTTCACATGTAGGTAACGTTGTATGGTCTTCAGCCTGGATGCGTGGTAGTGGCTTCGAAGGCAGGGAAAAGACTGTCCACCTTCTGAAAAAGGCAAGCTCAGAATGCCCAGGGAAACCCAGTGTTTACCATTCCAAAAGTAGTCCAGTAGCTTCCTCTGCATCTTAACCAGAAACTCCTCTGGAGTGCTTATGCAAGAGAGCCTGAATACTAACTTCGGAATTATAAACTGTTTAATAAGGAGTGTTTTTCCCCTCAGAGACAGGACTTTTAGTAGTCCACTCCAGTCTCTCAACTTTGCTTCGATCTTGTCCCCGAAAGTGTTCCAGTTAATGAGTGGTGAGGACCCATGGGAAGTGGATAAGTGCACCCCCAAATATTTGAGCTCATTGCGACTCCAGGTCAATTTCTGAAAAAGTGTTGGTAACTCCTTTACCTGCATTTGTCCAATTAGAAGCCCTGAGCTTTTCCTCCAATTGATTGTAGCAGACGATGCTGCTGAATAGACCTGCTGACAATCATAAACTATTTGCATATCCCTTGCATTACTGGCAAACACGAGAACATCATCTGCATATGCAGAAAGTTTGAGGTTGACCGTGTTGTGTGGCACCACAATGCCAGTTAGCCTTCTTCTCATCAAACAAAGGAAGGGTTCGATACATAGGGAATATAATTGGCCGGACAGGGGACACCTTGTCTTATTCCTCTCTCAAATGGAAAGGGCGCGAGCAAGAAACCGTTGACTTTGACTGGGCATTCTGCCGACATGTACAACGTCTGAATCATGCCTACAAATCTCCTCCCCAACCCAAATGTTAGCAAGGTTTCAAACAGATACTCATTGTTCATCTGGTCAAAGGCTTTCTCCTGATCCAAGGAAAGAAATCCGACTTGAGTCCGAGTCATGTCCGCATACTGTATCAGGTCTCTGACAAGGGATATGTTGTCATGTATTGTCCTGCCTGGAATGGCATAAGATTGGTCCGGGCTGACTAATTTTGTCAGGACTGGTCCGAGACGGAGTGACAACATTTTAGCCATGACCTTATAATCCACACACAGCAGAGACACAGGGCGGTAATTCTTCAAGTCTCTCAAGTCACCCTCCTTGGGAATCAAGACCAGCATCGCTCGACGCCAAGAAAGGGGCATTATACCTGTATCACATGCTTCCTGAGCTACGCTTAGGTAATCAGGTCCAACCAAGTCCCATACTTTTGTATAGAATTCACATGATAAGCCATCCATGCCAGGGGCTTTATCTCTTGATAGGCTGTGCAGGGCGGTTTTCAATTCTTCCAGAGATAATGGAGTCTCCAGCTGCTCCCGGTCTTCTACAGAGGCTTCAGGAAGACTACTCCACAAAGTGCCACCTGCACCTGCATCTGTGCTCTTACCCGAATACAGCTGAGCGTAAAAGGCTCTAATTCGTTTTTGAACACCCTCAGAGCCATTGAGCAAGAGACCATCTTCTGCAAGAACACTCGCTATAGCCCTCAATTGACCTTTGCGTTTTTCCACCCCTTTGAGATAATTCAGGACATATTCATCCTCAGAAATAAACTGCAAACGAGAGCGCACATATGCCCCTCGTGCCTTCACACGACTACATGCTTTAAGGATGCTCTTTTTTTCTTGGTATGCCTGCAGTTCAGTCGAGGTAAGTGTGGCCAGGTGCTTCTCAAGGTGCAGCAGTTCCTCTTCCAGTCTTTTGATCCCTAACCCAAGTGTTTTGCTCGATCCATACGAGTATTCCTGACACAGCAATTTCAATCGTACCTTGCCTACATCCCACCAGAATCCAAGTGAGCAAAAATCTCCTTTTTTATTCCTCCAGGCTTGCCAAAAATTCAAAAAGATTGACAAAAAGGCTTCATCCTGACTTAAAGCATTGTTCAGGTGCCACAAGCCAGGGCCTCGCCTTGTTTCCGCCAGGGAAAACTTAATCCAGGCCAAGTTGTGATCTGTGAAATGGGCAACTTTTATGCCGGAGTCACTGACACTCTTACACCAACGGTGAGACACGTAAATTCTATCGAGCCGGGATTGTGATATATGACCACCTCTGATACTCATATACGTGAATGTTCTGTCTGTGGGGTGTTGTATGTGCCAAGTATCCCTCAAGTTTAACAGTGTTATGGTTTGTTGTAATATTCTTACAGAGGGATTATGCGGCTCCTGACCTATTCGATCAAGGGAGGGGTTTAGAGTGCAATTAAAGTCTCCTCCAAGAATTACACACTCTTCACCAGGCAAGGTGAGCATGAATCTCTGCAACCGGTTGAAGAAAATCCCCCTTGCAACTCCTACACAAGGTGCATAAATGTTGACGAAATTGACAACAAATTCTTCAAACTTTGCTTTTATATGTAGCAACCGCCCCACACTGGCTTCCTTTACGACAAGTATTTCAGGTTTCCTCTTTGGTGAAAAGAGGGTAGCCACTCCACAAGATGTGTCCGTTAGGTGACTGAAAAAGGCCAAGCCTTCCCATTGGTTTTCCCATCGGGATGCAGCCTCTGGGGTCGTGTGGGTTTCCTGCAAAAAGGTTACTTCAAGTTTTTCCTTCACACAGAATGACAATACCTGGTGCACACGGAATGCATCCTTACAGCCATTGACATTCAATGATCCTATTCGTAAGTTTGATGTCATTATTGTATTGAGAGTTTTGTTTCTGTGAAATTCATCCTCCTAAACGAATTTATATTCAGGCCCGTAACTCAACAACTTTGCTAGAAACTTCCTGACTCGGGCTTGTTCGGCCGAGCCTGAAGTCCTTGTTTTATGTCCCTCTCTCCTTAGTGCATACAAGGAATGCACTAGCAAGTCATAATCTTTCCACCGTTTCAGCGCATTTTCCACTTTCTTCCTGCTATGCAAGCTTTGTTCCAGGAACTCGAGTATCTCCTGGCTGGGAATGCAGGAATGGCGTCCTGCCGGTAGGTCTGTCTCTAAACCAGTCAGTGACCCTTGATAGTCTTCCCCATCACCAATACTTTCCTCATCATCGCTGTCTGGAGGTTCAAGATCCTTCTCCTTTGGTGTACTTGTACAATGTGTCAAGTCTTCTGCCATGTCGTCTCTCAAGGCTGACTTGGCATAATCTTCTGGCGCAGAGGAACGCTCCTTTCGCTCTGATGCGGCGGACGTTGCTACACCTGTGGGAATGGATGCCTCCTCCTCAGTTGGTATAGGAGATCCAACCTTTTGGGGTCGTAAAATAGAGATGTGCTCAACTATTCCCCTTTCTGCGCCAACAGTGAGTGAAGTGACATCACCTGAGATGTCGGTCAGTGCCAGCAACTTTATTGATGCTTGTGTGTCTGGTTCCCTCTCTCTGTCTGTCCCACCGATGAATGCTACTTCAGAATCCTTTGAAACTTCGGTGTTAATCCTTCGGTTCAGAACTGCTCTTGTAGATGTTTCAATCCCTGGTTTATTTTGAAGCTTCGTTGCAGTTGTTATTATTGGATGCATTTTCTCAGGAGCCAACATCACAGTATCGTTTGGCCCTGTCAAGTCAGATACCTCTAGGTTGTTTGTCTTTACCGTGCTGGGTTTACTACCTGACGGTCTCCCTTCCTGTTCATTCTTCAAACTGTCTTTGGGTGGATCTGAGAGAGAGGACTCTCCATATCCTGTCGTTTGATGAATAGTTTCCTCTTCTTCTTCTTCTTCTTCCATTTCTTCAGATTGGGTTACCACTCTTTTCTCCTTCAGAATACAAGGCTTTACAAATCCCTTTGACACATTACTTCCCGTGTCATCCTCAATTGTACCAGGGTGTTCCGTGGTCCCATCCTCTGCAGGTTCTGATTTCCTCTTCTGTGCTCTCTTTGCCTTCCCTGCTCCCACTGCCTGCCATTGATTTATGGCAGCAGAAGAGTTGGGATGAGAAGCTGGTATAGAACTTTCTTGAGGGTCCACTGCCCTCGAGCACAAAGGAGCAACCGCCTCTCTTAGGTTACCTACAGTGACGCTGGGATCCTCTCGAGGCTGATCTGGACGTTGAGGAGCTGCAACCTCTTTAATGATGGTGGGGCAGTCTGCTCTCCTGTGATCCTTCGCTTTGCATACAAAACAATGGGGTTCGTTTGTCATATAAAACACCTTGTAATTCTTTCCGTCAAAAGGAATAACAAACGACCCCTCACATTCAGCATCCTTTCCCAATTCAATGGATACTTGTCTTTTAAAAGACCAGACATGTTGTAGGGAGGGCTCATGACAGCCCAAAGACACAGGCTTGATGGGTGATCTCAACACTCCCAGTCGTTCCAGGAAAGGCACCACGACATTGTCAGGCACGTAAGGAGGTATATTAGATATAATTATCCTTGTACCAAGACTTGAGAGTGGCTCGACTTGTACAAAGAGTCCTCCCACACTAATCCCTTTCTCAATGGCTTTGTTTGCTGCAGACTCTGAGTTTAGAAAGAACACAGCTTGTCCATACATTTTCGAGGCTGCAACTATCGTTTCTGGATCAACCACACTAGCGAGTGCGTTCACATAGGCCTCTATTTGGGTGATTTGTCCCAACTCGCATTTCACCCCGTGCTTCCTTGTTAACGCCTTAAACGGGTGGGCATGGCGGTTCCCACCTGCACCAGAGGTAGTAGCGGCCATTTTTTCCCACGTACCATCCAGAGGCATGATTGCTATTAACGGTATATTTCCCGTCAAATGAAAATGGGGAAAAAAATATAAATGAGCTCGTTCGCGAGCTTTTGCTTATTTCAGCACGTCCGTACCGGTATGCTGATGATTAACTCAAAAGGATAATCAAACGCGCGTTGAGCAAATAACTTATCGGCTTAATCGCCAAAACTATGCAAATTTAGCACAGAAAGTCAAGGGTGATTAAGCAAAAACAAGGAAGTCAAACAGTTTGTGATACGCCACAAATCGGGCGCGGCAAATCTAGTCCCACACGGGTGCGGCCGCACGCCGCGGCTAGGCCCGAACACAAAGGGCTAATAACTCAAACGGGACGTCAAAGTAAAGTAACAAAATGAACCAACTCGGTTCAAATAACCCAAATAAACCAAAAATACAAACGAAAACGGAAGAGGGTGAGATGGAAATGTCGAAAATAGCACGGCTCGAGGAGCAGCAAAATGGCGTGGCGTGGCGTGGCGTAGTAGTAGTAGTAGTAGTGGTAGTAGTGTAGTAGTAGTAGCAGTAGTAGTGGTGGTAGTGGTAGTGGTAGTGGTAGTAGTAGTAGTAGTAGTAGTAGTGGTAGTAGTGGTAGTAGTAGTAGTGCTTTTGTTGGAAAGGTTACAGAGATTTGCGTTCAGAGCTCATGCAAGCTCAGGCAAACATATGTTCCCAGTTTAATGTCGCTCAATTCCTCATCTCTGCAAGTCCATGGTTTGAACTACAGTAGCCAAGGTAGAGCATTTTGAAGAGAAAGCACTACCAAGACAGATAAGGGGAAGGTAAAAGAACGCCAAAGAACACCAAAAAAAAGAACGCCAAAGAACACCAAAAAGAATGCCAAATAACACATTTATACAAATAAGAGCAAAATATCTCGTGGGGAGACCGTACAAAGTGCATCATTTATAGTCCAGGTTTCCTTAAACTTTTGAACAGTGTTACTATATTCTGCCGCCTTGTACTCCGAAATAATGCGTGAGCGTATTAAGCCCTTCAGACATACAGAACTGTGTTCCACCACATCTTTCTCAATTTTTGCCTTCCTGGTTTTATATATTGCCATTTTTGCACAGGCTAAAATAAAGTTAACAAGGAGATCTCGTGACTTGCTTAGTTTCTTTACCGGGTGCCCGATGATAAAAAGTGTTGGAGAGAAGTGAAGCCAGAAGCGCAAGAGAAGATTTTTCATCAGTAAGAACACTGGTTCAAGACGGTGGCATTGAAGGTATATGTGAAATATAGTTTCCCTTTCACCACAAAAGCAGCAATCCTCTGAGACGTTAGTGAAGTGCCGCATCATAGATCCAGAGCTCAGTGCACCATGTAGCAACCTCCAACTTAAGTCTGCCATCATTCTTGGCGTTGGGTAGAGATAGAGTGAATCCCAACATGGATGAACAGTCGAAGGAAGTGGAAGAATCTCACGCCAGGGAGTATCCAGTCGGGTTGCAAGAGCTATATAATGGAGCGAGTGGATCACTAGCAGGTATATATTTTTCCTTGATAGCCCACAGAACGACATTTCCACTGTGCCAGGGGTCTTACTCATATTGTTTGCAGGTATTGGCTGAGAGAGCTCGCAACATCGTGGTCGGATTTTAAAATCCATGGAGTTACCGATGGACATCTGTCCAGATCCATCACCCTCTTTGGGATTCTCTAGATATTCCAGACAATCGGGGGGCAAGGAGCTTTTGACCTCTTCAAGTATCCTGGAGGGGATCCTGATTGTCCTCAGGCCCATTTTCGCTGCGAGTTCCTTGGGTAAAAGCGTTCTCTTACCATCGTTCAGAAGGTCTCCCACTGTGGATATGCTACCAGCTAAGAGGCTCCTTCGTACTGAAAAGGAAGCCAGAGTTGGGCCCTGTAGAAGAGGGTTGAGAATGAGCGGTTCTTCTAACAGGTCCTTGCCTGGATAAGGAACTGTTCTTTGTACGTCGACTACATTCCAAGCCTTCAGCATTTCTTGATAAAAAGGAGGCAATGTAGCACTAGACAGGCTCCGAGATGTAATGATGAAAAGATTCCTTTTGTACCCAAGATTGAGCACTTTGCTGAAGAAGTATGATGCCAGTGAGCACCATTGCGGTGCAGGGTTCACACGTAGGTAACGTTGTATGGTCTTCAGCCTGGATGCGTGGTAGTGGCTTCGAAGGCAGGGAAAAGACTGTCCACCTTCTGAAAAAGGCAAGCTCAGAATGCCCAGGGAAACCCAGTGTTTACCATTCCAAAAGTAGTCCAGTAGCTTCCTCTGCATCTTAACCAGAAACTCCTCTGGAGTGCTTATGCAAGAGAGCCTGAATACTAACTTCGGAATTATAAACTGTTTAATAAGGAGTGTTTTTCCCCTCAGAGACAGGACTTTTAGTAGTCCACTCCAGTCTCTCAACTTTGCTTCGATCTTGTCCCCTAAAGTGTTCCAGTTAATGAGTGGTGAGGACCCATGGGAAGTGGACAAGTGCACCCCCAAATATTTGAGCTCATTGCGACTCCAGGTCAATTTCTGAAAAAGTGTTGGTAACTCCTTTACCTGCATTTGTCCAATTAGAAGCCCCGAGCTTTTCCTCCAATTGATTGTAGCAGACGATGCTGCTGAATAGACCTGCTGACAATCATAAACTATTTGCATATCCCTTGCATTACTGGCAAACACGAGAACATCATCTGCATATGCAGAAAGTTTGAGGTTGACCCTGTTGTGTGGCACCACAATGCCAGTTAGCCTTCTTCTCATCAAACAAAGGAAGGGTTCGATACATAGGGAATATAATTGGCCGGACAGGGGACACCTTGTCTTATTCCTCTCTCAAATGGAAAGGGCGCGAGCAAGAAACCGTTGACTTTGACTAGGCATTCTGCCGACATGTACAACGTCTGAATCATGCCTACAAATCTCCTCCCCAACCCAAGTGTTAGCAAGGTTTCAAACAGATACTCATGGTTCATCTGGTCAAAGGCTTTCTCCTGATCCAAGGAAAGAAATCCGACTTGAGTCCGAGTCATGTCCGCATACTGTATCAGGTCTCTGACAAGGGATATGTTGTCATGTATTGTCCTGCCTGGAATGGCATAAGATTGGTCCGGGCTGACTAATTTTGTCAGGACTGGTCCGAGACGGAGTGACAACATTTTAGCCATGACCTTATAATCCACACACAGCAGAGACACAGGGCGGTAATTCTTCAAGTCTCTCAAGTCACCCTCCTTGGGAATCAAGACCAGCATCGCTCGACGCCAAGAAAGGGGCATTATACCTGTATCACATGCTTCCTGAGCTACGCTTAGGTAATCAGGTCCAACCAAGTCCCATACTTTTGTATAGAATTCACATGATAAGCCATCCATGCCAGGGGCTTTATCTCTTGATAGGCTGTGCAGGGCGGTTTTCAATTCTTCTAGAGATAATGGAGTCTCCAGCTGCTCCCGGTCTTCTACAGAGGCTTCAGGAAGACTACTCCACAAAGTGCCACCTGCACCTGCATCTGTGCTCTTACCCGAATACAGCTGAGCGTAAAAGGCTCTAATTCGTTTTTGAACACCCTCAGAGCCATTGAGCAAGAGACCATCTTCTGCGAGAACACTCGCTATAGCCCTGAATTGACCTTTGCGTTTTTCCACCCCTTTGAGATAATTCAGGACATATTCATCCTCAGAAATAAACTGCAAACGAGAGCGCACATATGCCCCTCGTGCCTCCACACGACTACATGCTTTAAGGGTGCTCTTTTTTTCTTGGTATGCCTGCAGTTCAGTAGAGGTAAGTGTGGCCAGGTGCTTCTCAAGGTGCAGCAGTTCCTCTTCCAGTCTTTTGATCCCTAACCCAAGTGTTTTGCTCGATCCATACGAGTATTCCTGACACAGCAATTTCAATCGTACCTTGCCTACATCCCACCAGAATCCAAGTGAGCAAAAATCTCCTTTTTTATTCCTCCAGGCTTGCCAAAAATTCAAAAAGATTGACAAAAAGGCTTCATCCTGACTTAAAGCATTGTTCAGGTGCCACAAGCCAGGGCCTCGCCTTGTTTCCGCCAGGGAAAACTTAATCCAGGCCAAGTTGTGATCTGTGAAATGGGCAACTTTTATCCCGGAGTCACTGACACTCTTACACCAACGGTGAGACACGTAAATTCTATCGAGCCGGGATTGTGATATATGACCACCTCTGATACTCGTATACGTGAATGTTCTGTCTGTGGGGTGTTGTATGTGCCAAGTATCCCTCAAGTTTAACAGTGTTATGGTTTGTTGTAATATTCTTACAGAGGGATTATGCGGCTCCTGACCTATTCGATCAAGGGAGGGATTTAGAGTGCAATTAAAGTCTCCTCCAAGAATTACACACTCTTCACCAGGCAAGGTGAGCATGAATCTCTGCAACCGGTTGAAGAAAATCCCCCTTGCAACTCCTACACAAGGTGCATAAATGTTGACGAAATTGACAACAAATTCTTCAAACTTTGCTTTTATATGTAGCAACCGCCCCACACTGGCTTCCTTTACGACAAGTATTTCAGGTTTCCTCTTTGGTGAAAAGAGGGTAGCCACTCCACAGAAAAAGGCCAAGCCTTCCCATTGGTTTTCCCATCGGGATGCAGCCTCTGGGGTCGTGTGGGTTTCCTGCAAAAAGGTTACTTCAAGTTTTTCCTTCAGTAGTTGTTGTAGTAGTAGTAGTAGTAGTAGTGGTAGTAGTAGTAGTAGTAGTAGTAGTAGTAGTAGTAGTAATAGTAGTAGTAGTAGTAGTAGACTACTCACAATAAGTTAGGGATATTGGCAGGTTCTTTGGTGTGGTTGATTTTGTGTATTAATTATGTTGAAAAAGGTTGTTGGTCCTAATTCTATGGTTCTTAATGAGTGTGGAAAAAACACAGCATTCTTGATTTCAATACCCGAATCCTAACCCCTATAAAAAAAATAAACTCACTCCCACAATATCCCTAACTTATTGTGAGTAGTGTTGTAGTAGTATTTACATTCTCTAACCATAGGTGTTATTATAGAGGACATAAATCACCTTTGACTTTGATGAGACTGACAAGCTATTGCAAAGACTAACATATCAGGCTTCCTCCACAACTTAAAGGTAAATCAATAAGAAAAAGAAAAATGACTATCCAGTAAAATGATTCCGAACGGCTCATTATCTTGTCCTGTAAAAGGTTTACAAAGCAGAAAGATAATTGTTATCTCCATCAAAAGGGGCAGGGTTAAATCTTCCGCAGTCCCCTAGTTTTAGCATGTACTTGGAAAAGCAGTGCAAATTCTTAAATTAAAAATCACTACATTTTTACAAGATACTTCCCTCTGAGCTTCCATGTTTCTGCAACACTATTCATGTACAGCCTATTGTCTCATGACACCATCATGCATCAGGGCACTTTGTGGAGGGACACCAATTAAACCGCTCACATAAAACATCTTTCACAGCAGCTCACATTATGTCAACACCATCTTGGATTTCCTTTCACTAAACAGGAATACAAATGACATGCTCACTGTAAAAGCTGACCACTTTCCCCAAGAGCCTTTGCACTTTACTTTGCAAGATTCATCTAAAGAGTATGTCGGGCGCCCTCCAGCGCTGTCGTCGCAACGCCCAAGGCAGCGTTGGCATCCGAAGAGGCAAAACATCTTTTAATGATCCGTCCTGTTGCCTCTGATGCAATCTCAAGGAGAGATGTTTTGGTCTAACCTTTCAGCATCCTTTTGGTGTTAGGTGCAGGAGGCAAATCCGTGCTCATGAAATGTTTTGAGGTTAGTGGCAATCCGTGGGTGAAGACAAGTCTCTGGAGCATCTCATCTTACTCGCAAACAACGACACCATAAACCCATTCATATTCATTTACAAACGACATCTCGTGCATTCCGCTCAAAGCAACAATTTCCTTTTCTGAAATTGCATTAAATGCGTAAGCCACATTCATCCTTCCTATCCGCCATTCCTCCAAGAGCCCCCTGGGAGAATTTACTTTCCCTTCCTTTTTTGTAATGGAGTTGGAGTTAAGATGTTTCTTTTGAATTTAGCACTTTAATTTACCAATGCTTCTGCTGTCTCAACCGTGGATGGAGGTCCTCAATGCCAAACAGGAAATCAGAGCTGTCTCCCTTGACATATCACGTGCCTTCGATACGGTCTGGCACCCAGCTCTGCTCACCAAACTCTCCACCTATGGTATCCATGGAAATCTCCACGCATGGCTTGCGGACTTCCTCTCTGTTCGTAGTCAACGTGTGGCCCTGAATGGATTTCTCTCATCTCCCGTTCCTGTTCAGCCTGGAGTTCCCCAAGGCAGTGTTTTGGGCCCTGTGCTTCTTCTGGTCTTCATCAATGATCTCTCCGACTCTCTGGAAAATCCTCTCTATCTCTTTGCTGATGACTCCACTCTCTGCCGCTCCATTCCTCATCCCTCAGATCGGCAGTCTGCAGCCTCCTCACTCTCTGCAGACCTGGACAAAATCACAGACTGGTCAAACAAGTGGAACATGTCTTTCAATCCTGACAAATCTCACACTCTTACGACGTCTCATCGTAAAGACCAATGAGACAACCCTCCCATCTACTTTTTCAACAATCCTCTCCAAGAAGTTCTGTCACTCAAGCTTTTGGGTCTCACTATCTGCCATGATCTTTCCTGGGAAAACCACATTTCCAAGCTGGAAGCTGGCCTGCAAAACCAGTCGCCGACTGGGCATCCTCCGTCGTGCGAAGTCCTTCCTTGGCACACCTGAGCTCCTCACCACATACAAGGCTTTCATCGGCAGCTCAATGGAATACTGTTCTCCCCTCTGGGCCGGTGCTCCTGCCTCACACCGAGCTCGGCTTCACGCTGTTGAAACCAGAGCTTTCAGAATCATTGGAATCTCCCGCGATGAAACTAACTCCGAGGGCCTTTCACTCACTTGGGACCGCAGGCAGGTTGGTGGTCTTTCTGTCTTCTACCAACTCCTCTCCAGCCTTGCTCCCCCAGCTCTCTCTGTTCTCTGTCCCTCAAATATTCCTACAGGTCGCACAAGATCTGCCAGACACCCTCTTATGGTTAAACTGCCAAAATCAAGACTCTCTGCTCACCTTCACTCTTTCATTCCTCTTTTTTGCCACCTCTGGAACAAACTCCCCCAATCTCTTCAATCCCACTCCTCCCTCCAGGTCTTTAAAACAGCTGTTTATCACCATCTCTTATCTTCCCCCATCCAAAACCTTGATCTTCTCTACCCCCGCTAATTCACCCCAGATCCACTTTTTTAAAATTCCAACTTCTTTCCTGGAAGTCCTTGCAGTGTCCATGTGTTTTATACCTCTACCACCTCCCCTCAAGCCCTCTCCCTCCCACAGATCTCTCGATGTCCCTGCTCTCAAATGTTGTGTTTGTGTCCTTCCCCCTCTCTCCCCATCTTGTCTACCGCTCCCCATATTATATGTTTTATGTGTCGGTTTGACTTTTTGTGTGATTAATGTTAGCTCTTCCACGAGCCTCGACCTTGTATACAAAAAAAAAAATTACACCAAAAAGGCATCCTTTGCAACCTCAAAATAAACCTTTCTCAGTCATACAGTGGAGAGTTATGCACAAAATTTAATTCATATATTTCCAATATATTCTTTATTTCTAATTTTTCTGCATTATTTCTACCAGCGTGCCTCGGCGCGCTCCGCGGGCCTCACCACACGTCGTTTCAGAGGGATAGGCGTCTTTGACCATTTCGGTGTCTTTTGGGTCTTCATGGTGTTTTTGGGTCTTCAATGCCATTTGGATATTCAGGGTCTTTTGGATCCTCTGGGCCTTTAAGGGTATTTTGGGTCTTTGGGGTGTTTTGGGTCTTCAGGGTCTTTGTGGTCTTTGGGGTATTTTGGTTATTTGGGGTATTTAAGGGTATTTTGGGTCCAAAGGGTCTTTAAGGGTCTTTGGGGTCTTCGGGGTGTTTTGGGTCTTCGTGGTCTTTTGGATCCTCTGGACCTTTAAGGGTATTTTGGGTTTTTGGGGTGTTTTGGGTCTTAGGGGTGTTGTGGGTCTTCCTGGTCTTTTGGGTCTTCGGGGTATTTTGGATCCTCTGGGCCTTTTAAGGGTATTTTGGCTCTTCGGGGTATTTAAGGGTATTTTGGTTCTTTGGAGTGTTTTGGGTCTTTGGGGTCTTTTGGATCCTCTGGAACTTTAAGGGTATTTTGGGTTTTTGGGGTGTTTTGGGTCTTTGGGGTGTTCTGCATCTTCCGGGTCTTTTGGGTCTTCGGGGTGTTTTGGATCCTCTGGGCCTTTAAGGGTATTTTGGCTATTTGGGGTGTTTTGGGTCTTCGGGGTCTGTTGGGTATTCAGGGTGTTTGGGTCTTCCGGCTCTTTTGGGTCTTTGGGGTGTTTTGGATCCTCTGGGCCTTTAAGGGTATTTTGGGTCTTTGGGGTGTTTTGGGTCTTCAGGGTCTTTTGGGTCTTCGGGGCCATTTGGGTGTTTGGTGTCTTTTGGATCCTATGGGCCTTTAATGGTATTTTGGGTCTTTGAGGTGTTTTGTGTATTCTGGTTATTTGGGGTGTTTTGGGTCTTTGGGGTCTTTGTGGTCTTTGGGGGTCTTTGGGGTCTTCAGGGTATTTTGGGTCTTTAGGGGCTTTTGGGTCTTAAGGGTATTTTTGTTCTTCTGAGTCTTTAAGAATATTTTGGGTCTTCAGTGTGTTTTGGGTCTTTTGGGTGTTTTGGGTGTACAGGGTCTTTTGGATCCTCTGGGCTTTTAATTGTATTTGGGGTCTTTGGGGTCTTCGGGGCCATTTGTGTCTTCTGCGTCGTTAGGATCCTCAGGGCCTTTAATGGTATGTTGGGTCTTTGTGGTATTTTTGGGTCTTCAGGAGCTTTTGGGTCTTCGGGGTCTTTTTGGTGTTTTGGGTCTTCAGGGTATTTTGGGTCTTTAAGTGTATTTAGGGTTTTCAGGGGTCTTGGTGGTCTTAAGGATCTTGGGGGACTTAAAGGGTCGTCAAAGGTCTGAGGGGTCTCAGCAGTCTAAACGTAATTAAAAGTTCACGGTGTTAATTTTATTTGAAGAAGAAGAAGACGTTTTGGTCGCATATAAACAAAATACATACGTAACCATATACGTTTGCTCTGTTATAATAAGCTCGTAAAAATATATATTTCTGTAAGAAGTTTCAGGAGTTTCCACTTTTCAGACAATTCAACAATGACGAGTAAATTGCAAAATTTATGTTAAGTGACTGATGTCACACTTTCAGATCAAAAGCTTCAAAATATGGAAACTAAAGCGCAGCAGATTACATTTTTGTTTCTATCGTCCATTGTTGTGATATTATATATACACATCTTTAGCACCACAACTTCAATGGTGAACACGAATCCCTGTGCTAAAGGTCTTATTAACTGGTGATGGGTATCGAAACAGGGTGGATGTGTGTGTGGTACCTGCGGGGCAAATCCTGGTGTAGCACAGGGGTTGGTGGTCACCATTCCAGTTGAGAGGTGCTCGAGGTATATACTCCCTCATGGGAGAGCATGCCATTTCATCTTCTGGGGAAATTATCTCTGATTGAGAAGTAGGCCCCAGGTAATCGTATGACCATGTATTCTAGTCCTTTGGGTTAGTCTGCGTGTATTTGGTTGACCATGTGTTTCAGCCTTTGGGATGTAACTAGTGCATGTATATGCTTTGTTGGAATGTATATTTTGCAGGCATGATATTAGACTTTCAGGTAAGTACAGTATAAGAGAATTGTCCAAGGGGCCGCGAAAGACCCCTGGTGGGATCTAGGGGCAGTGCTCTGGTGGTGGATCAGGGACCAAAAGCTCCCTGAAGCTGTTAGGTTTTAAGCATTTTGGACATATTTGAAATGCCTCTCGGAGTATAATGCATGTTTTTTATACCAATAATGTTATTAGCATTGCCTTTCCTGACATTTTGAAGTATGTATGGGAGAGGGGCGTAAGTTCAGCCATGGGGTAAGTTGAGCAACCCCCTAATGGCCTACTGGAAGTGCCAAGATGGAGAGCTGAAAGATGGCACCATCTATTCATAACATGTCTCATAATATGCTTGTTGATGCAAGGAAAAAGCCGTTTTAGTCGAAGGTGAAACATGGAGCGAAGGAAATCCGAAGGGAGTACGGCTCAACTTACCCCATGACTCAACTTACCCCATGGCTCAACTTACCCCATGGCTCAACTTATCCCCTATCCCATAATGTACAGTGAACAATTTGTGCACTCATGGAGCACTGTGCACTCATAAGAAGACATGTATGCATGCATTTTAAATGATACCAACTAACTGTAGATGGATATATGTTGTTAGTATGTACTTTAGTCATTAGATATTACCTGTCATGGCTGCTTTTCCATTTTGTTGATTAATCGCCTAACCTGTGTTTTATTTATTTATTTATTTTGTAAGAGGCCAACCTGCATAGTTAGCATTGCATGCCTATGTGCTTTTTGTGCTTTCTGAGCAGCCATTAGGTTAATGTCTTCCACTTTCTGTTTGGCAGCTGCAGTTTCCTTCTTTGAGTCAAGTTGAGCTCTTTTGGCTGCATTCTCCTGCTTAATGTCTTCCAGTTTCTGAGCATGTCTTTCAAGCGCTGACCTCGTGTTTTGGACGAGTGCAGGGTTAACTGGATCAAGACAAAATGTCTTTTCGATGGAAAAACTTGACAGTGGACTTATCAGATGCCTATAAAGTGAACTTGACACTCTGGATGATGTTCAATGTTTTAATGCCGCCCCAATATGTCTGTGGGGTTATTACATCACCCATAACGGTAAATGAACCCTCAACCTGAGGCTCATGGAAGCAGCTGAGAATAGCTTTAATCATCTTGCAGAGTGCTGGATATCTTCCAATCTTCACAATGTCAGCCCAGCAAGCATCAAGCCTTGGATCAGCTTTTGCCCTTGGCAGATTGGAATTGGAATGGTAATGATGCACTTGAACGCAAAGGGTTTGCAGATCTGTCCAGCACACTGGTGATGAGATTTGGGAGGGACTTCGTATACTTCATTGCCTTCATATGAACCCTCACCAAGGGGTCTACTACAGACAGATATATAAGTAAGTAGTCTGTTGTTCAAGGGCAATTTGTCCTGGAGGCATTCCATGCAGACTTATAAGCATTCTGGCCTCTTACAAGGAGAGTAGTTTTCACATCTTTCTTGTGCAAGGATGGCGGCTGCTTTTTGGTCCAACTAAAATGTTTTTTTAAGTTTCAGAAGTGATGCTTTTCTCTTGTCACATCTACTTTGCTCAATTTTGAATCAAGTAATACTGCTGCCGTGATGCAACACGCAACAAGAATGGTCACTTGGTAGAGCACATACCTCCGCCAGGTGAACATTTTATGTTTTATATCCCACTGATAGGTCATATCTGGATTCAAACCTGAAGCAAAATCGAATTGGCTTGTTCTTGTGACTTACCCAAATCATCCACCTAGTTTTGTCATAAATCGTCCATCACATTTTTTAATATCATGCTAGATATCGTTTTTGAACCTTTTTCCCGGTGTGTACCCTGGTTTAGAATAGGTACACCGTATCCGCGTGTCGTAAGAGGCGACTAAGAGGGTTGGCGTCAGAAAGGGCATCTGTCCATAAAAACATTGCCTCAAAAAGAAAACCATGACAATTACAACTACATATCGGCAGGGTACAGCCCGAAGTGGAGATCGGTTTCTGAGGTTTGGGACATGAAATGTAGGGACAATGACAGGAAGATCAGGAGAATTGGTAGAAGTATTGGTCAGAAGAAGAGTGGACATATGTTGTGGGCAAGAGACGAGATGGAAGGGAAGTGGTGTGAGACTGGTGAAGGGTAGGCAGGGACAGAAATACAAGTTTGTGTGGCAAGGGTGCCCGGAGGGCGTGAATGGTGTTGGTGTCCTCTTTTCTGAGGAGTTTGTAGACAGTGTGGTGAGTGTGACGAGAGTGAGTGATAAGTTGATGATGGTGAAAATGATGATTGGAAAGCTCTGAGTGATAAGTTGATGATGGTGAAAATGATGATTGGAAAGCTCTTGGTGAACGTCATCTCAGGATATGCTCTGCAGGTTGGTCGGAGCGATGAAGAGAAGGACAAGTTCTGGTGTGCGATAGAGAAGCTGATGGAAAAGGTGAAAGATGAGGAAGTTGTTGTGGTAGGAGGAGACCTAAATGGACATGTGGGAAGGAGTATGGACGGTTTTGAGGGAGTTCATGGGGGTTAAGGATATGGTGTGAGAAATGGAGAAGGTGAAAGGATTTTGGAGTTTGCTGATGGAGCTGATTTGTTGATTTGTAATACTCAGTTCCAGAAAGAGGATAATATGCTTTTACATACACGTCAGGTGGGTCGACGACAACCGTTGACTACCTGATGGTGCGTAGGCGAGATAGGGGGCACCTCCGGGACACAAAGGTGATCCCGGGGGAGGAGGCTGTTTCACAGCACCACCCTGGTTGTTTGCGACATAAGGGTGAAAGGTGCGAGGAGAGCTCGGCGGGTGAAGTACCAACCGAGAATGAAGGTGTGGAGGTTAAAAGAGGTGACAGTAAGGGAGGCATTAAAAGAGAGGCTGAGTAGGGTAGAGGATGATGTGGTTGAGCTTGAAAGTGGTTGGATGTCAATGAAAGATAGTCTGTTGGGAGCCGTTGGTGAGGTATGTGGATGGACAAAAGGACCACCGATGCACTCGGAAACATGGTGGTGAGATGATGAAGTTGGAAAGAGGCTTGACGAGAAGAGGAAGAAGTTCAAGGAGTGGCAGAAGGCGAAGGGTACGGGAGCAGAAAAAGCAGAGCATGAAAGTTATAAGGCAGCCAAGAAGGCTGCAAAGAAAGAGGTAGCAAAGGCGCAGGAGGCATGTAGGAAAATGTTCGGAGAACGCTTGGATTCGGAAGAGGGTCAGAGAGCGGTATTCAGGATTGCAAAGCAGATAGCGAAAGAGAGGTGTGATGTGATGGGGGAGAGTTGCTTGAAGGATGAAGTGGGACAAATCATTGTGGACCCAGATGGAATTAAAGGAAGATGGAAAAGATATATGGAAATGCTGTTGAATACCGAGAATGAATGGGATGGCAACATAGAGAGTAACCCAGTTTTAGGTCCGGCAGAGAAGATAACTGAGAAGGAAGTTGAGGAAGAGATAAAAGCAATGAAGAGTAAAAAAGCAGGAGGGCCGACGGGAGTTGTGGGAGATATGTTGAAGGCAGCAGGAAGTTGGGGTGTGATGAGAATGAGAGAGATCTGTAATCTGGTGGTGAAAGAAGGCCGCATTCCAGGGGATTGGGAACTGAGTACCCTCGTCCCTCTATACAAGGGGAAAGGTGACCCTCTGGAATGTGGCTCGTACCGAGCGATAAAGTTATTGGAGCATGGAATGAAGGTATTGGAAAGGGTGTTGGAGAGGAGGATAAGGAAGAAGGTGAAGATCGACGAAATGCAGTTTGGATATATGCCAGGAAGAGGCACGACAGACGCGCTCTTTATTGTGAGGCAGTTGCAGGAGAAGTACATGGAGAAGAGGAAGAAGTTGTTTCTTGGATTTGTTGATCTGGAGAAAGCATTCGATAGGGTTCCACGCGAAGTATTGACATGGGCATTGAGGAAGTTAGGAGTGGAGGAATGGTTGATCAGGGTAGTGATGGCAATGTACAAAGGAGCGCGCACAGCTGTAAGGACGAAGGACGGGAACAGTGATGAGTTTGAGGTGAAGGTGGGAGTGCATCAGGGGTCAGTACTAAGTCCACTACTATTTGTAGCTGTGATGGAGGTGCTGGCTCAGAACATAAAGGAGGGTTTACCGTGGGAGTTGTTGTATGCAGATGATCTGGTGTTGATTGCGGAAAGTATGGATGGACTGAAGGAAAAGATGAACAAGTAGAAGGAATGTATGGAGACAAAAGGTCTGAAGGTGAATATCGGAAAGACGAAGGTGATGGCAAGTGGTAAAGCATGTGGTGAGGTGGAAAGAACTGGGAAGTGGCCATGTGCTGTGTGCAGGAAGGGTGTCGGAGTGAACTCCATTCAATGTACAATGTGCGCTGAGTGGGTTCATCAAAAATGTAGTGGTCTGAGAGGGTCATTAACCAGTGTGGCAGCTACATTCAAATGTAACGTGTGCACAGAGGGAGCTGCAGATGGAGGAAATGTTGAGTTGGATCTTGGAGACGGCGTGAAGCTGGAAGGTGTGAAAACATTTTGCTACCTCGGAGACATGCTGAATGGAGAAGGTGGATCAGACTCGGCAACGGTTGCTAAAGTGAGATGTGCATGGAAGAAGTTTCGGGAACTGAGTGGCGTGCAGAGGAGGAGGGGAGTGTCGTTGAAGCTGAAGGGAAAGGTGTATGCTGCATGTGTGAGAAGTGTTATGATTTATGGGAGCGAGACATGGGTAATGAACGTAGAGCAGCAACGAAGGCTGGAAAGGGTGGAAATGTGAATGGTTCGGTGGATGTGCGGAGTATCGTTGAGAGAGAGGAAGACAAATGATGAATTGCGAAAGATGATGGGAATAGAAGCTGTGATTGATGCTGTGAAGAGGAACAGGTTGAGATGGTTTGGTCATGTGTTGAGGAAGGATGAAAGTGACTGGTTGAGAAGAGTGATGGAAATGAATGTAGAAGGAAGTAGAGGACGGGAAAGACTGAGAAAGACTTGGCTAAAGATGGTGGAAGAAGAAATGCGGGCAAGGGGGTTAACAAGGGGAGATGCAGAAAATAGGGCAAAATGGAGAAGATTGTCATGGGGACCACAAGGCTAACCCCCGCTCTAGCAGGGAAAATGGCCTTAAAATGCATGTTGTTGTTGTGTCGTACAGCAATACCCCGTTTTATGCCATTTCGACCTACGTCAAATCCGACTTTACGCCACTCTTCAAGAGTAAATTTCAGTTCAGCGAACGTCATTATGTGCGACTTTACGTCACTCCTACATCATAATAGGAGGACATGAAAAAAATTAATTTTTCCTTAAAAATATATTTAAAATAAATAAAATAGTACATAAAAATTAACAATAAAAGAAGCTAAAAAAACAATTTAAAATACAATAAAAGGCACATTAAAAATATTTTTTAAATGTACGTACAGTATACGTACGCGTAGCTGCTGGTTCTCATTCAAAAGAAAGGCGACGCCATCTGCATTTTTTCCTGTGCTGCGGTCAGGTGCTTGCTTTGCCTTTCACTGTTATTTTTGTGATTATTCCTTTACTGTGTCTGTGTTAGCCATGGGTCCTAAGAAGGATAGTGCTAGTGTTTCCAAGCGTAATGTGGTTACGATGGAAGATAAGTTAAATCTGATTAAAAGGTATGAAAAAGGTGAAAAAGTGTCGGTGATAGCGCATGCCTTAGGGCTGCCACGGTCGACGGTATCGACCATCATTCATGATAGGGAACGTATTCTCGCATACGTCACAGAAAAAGCGCCGTCGGCGAAGACTGCTGTCATGAATGTGAAGAGGGTTCAGATTTTCGACGAGATGGAGAGATTCCTTTCGTTGTGGATCGAATGCCAGACCCATGAACGCATACAAACGAGCCAGCTGCTGATCCAGGAGAAGGCAAAGTCTTTGTTCCAGGATCTTCTGAATAAGTACCCGAAGGATAAGGACACAACCTTCGTTGCAAGCTCTGGATGGTTTGCACGCTTTAAACGGCGCTTCAGCTTGCACAACGTCAAGATTCAGGGCGAAGCCGCAGCTGCTGACACCGTGGCCGCCGAGGAATTTCCTGCCTCATTGAGGAAGAAGGAAATTCACCGTAGCCGAAATGCAGAAAGGTTTTTATCACCTCTCCAAGTGTCTTGCAATATTTAAGGCACAAGACCCAAACGCCGAGCGTTTCGCAAAAATGATGAATGGCATCAGCGACCTTTTTCTCCCATATAGGACCATCTTAACTGAGAAGAAGAAGCGCACAATTCAAGGGACTTTGGATCAGTTCCTACTTAATGTCGAGAAACACAAAACCCCTACTAGTTTTGATGAGTCGCCGAAGAAGCCCCGCATATAGTGTTTATTACTCTTTAAAAAATATGGCTAAAATGTGTTTTTTGTGTTCAGAAGAGACGCCCAGTTTAAGGTGAATAACATAATTTTATTTATTATTCTTTACAAATTCATTTATTAATTGTATTCATTACTCATTAAAAAATATGACCAAAATGTGTTTTTAGTGTTCTTTAAGGTTTAGCGATAGTTATATACTTTCGCGAGTTGTTTACTCTAGTTTTACGGTGTTTGTCTTCATTTTAAGGCATTTTTAAGGCATTACGCCCGGTTTACGTCAAAAACCGAGTTACGTCACGGCTTATGGAACCAATTAATGACGTAGGCCGGGGTATTGCTGTATATCGTTTTTGGACCTATCACTCAATGGTGAAGAATCATTTTTTTTAAATTGTAGTAGCCGGATCCGAATCTTCACCAAAATCGAATCATTTCGTCGATGTCACATTTACAACCACTCCACCCAATTTCGTCTGAATCCATCCAAAACTTTGAGATATCCTGTTCACAAACAGACAGACAGGGGTGAAAACATAATCTCCAGACACCTTCAGTGGCGCAGGTAATAGAGTTCTTGCTAAGTTCCACCATTTCATCATGCAGTTGAACTGACAGAATGGCCTAGCTCTCGAGGCACACACACTCACCTCTAATCTATCTGCAAGCCTGGGTTTGAATGCAGACCAAGCTGTAATCTGACATCATGGTGTTTCTCAGGCAGGTGTTTCATCAATGTGCGTGCCATTCCTCGGATGGACATTAAACTGGGAGTCCTGTCTGCCAGCATTAGTTGGTGAACGTTAAAGATCCCACAGTGTCTTTCGTGAAGAGTAGGCGAGATATCGCCGGCACCATGAACAAATTACAAATTCCTGCCATAACCAGCAGAGGACATTACATCAGCAGCACGGCCACAACCTCAGGCAATGATGCTACCCACAGCCTTGTGTGCCTTCCCCCACCTTCCTCCTCAAATAAATCTCCTTACATGCATGAAGTGTATGACCCCTGTAGTAGTAGGCTAACCCCTGCTCCAGCGGGGAAAATGGCCTTAAAACGATCATTCATTCATTCATTTCATTCATTCATTCATTCATTCATTCACATGCATGAAGTGTATACAGTCACTTGCACGCAGAAAATTAGAAAAAAAATAAAAAAACTGTGAACAAGTCAATTCGTGTCAATGAGTCCACTGCCACATCATACACGCTCAACCATCTGCTTTGGCATCATAGACTTTACGGCCGGGATGCTGTATATAGCTCTTTCAGGTAGTCGCGCAAATCTGTTGACCATTTGAAGTCAGTATAAATAGGTGTAAAAGGTAACTCAATATATTGGTCGAACTAATTTGAAATTATTTGGCTGGATTATGGAGATGATGGAAAGGGTCACCATCTATGGCAGAGAGAGGGAGAGGCAAAAAGAGAGGCAGAGAGAGAGGGAGAGGTCGAGAGAGGGGGAGAGACAGAGAGAGGGAGAGGCAGATAGAGAGAGGCAGAGAGAGGGGGAGAGACAGAGAGAGGGGCAGAGAGAGGGGGAGAGACAGAGAGAGGGGCAGAGGCAGAGAGAGAGAGAGAGAGGCAGACAGAGAGAGAGGCAGAGAGATAGGGAGAGAGGCAGAGAGAGAGGGGCAGAGAGAGAGGGAGAGAGGCAGAGAGGCAGAGAGAGAGAGGCAGAGAGAGAGGGAGAGAGGCAGAGAGAGAGGCAGAGAGAGAGAGAGGGAGAGGCAGAGAGAGAGAGAGAGGCAGAGAGAGAGAGTGGGAGAGAGAGAGAGACAGAGAGAGGGGGAGAGACAGAGAGAGAAGGGCAGAGGCAGAGAGAGAGGCAGAGAGAGAGGCAGACAGAGAGAGAGGCAGACAGAGAGAGGCAGAGGCAGAGAGAGAGGGGCAGACAGAGAGAGGGGCAGACAGAGAGAGAGGCAGACAGACAGAGAGGCAGAGAGAGAGACAGAGAGAGAGAGGCAGAGAGAGAGGCAGAGAGAGAGAGGCAGAGAGAGAGGGGCAGAGAGAGAGGGGCAGAGAGAGAGGGGCAGAGAGAGAGGCAGAGAGGCAGAGAGAGAGTGGGAGAGAGAGAGGCAGAGAGAGGGGGAGAGACAGAGAGAGAGGGGCAGAGGCAGAGAGAGATAGGCAAAGAGAGAGAGGCAGACAGAGAGAGAGGCAGACAGAGAGAGGCAGACAGAGAGAGAGGCAGACAGAGAGAGGCAGAGGCAGAGAAAGAGGCAGACAGAGAGAGAGGCAGAGAGAGAGGCAGAGAGAGAGGCAGAGAGAGAGGCAGGGAGAGAGAGAGGCAGAGAGAGAGAGAGAGGGAGAGGCACAGAGAAGCAGAGGCAGAGAGAGGCAGAGAGAGGCAGAGAGAGGCAGAGAGAGGCAGAGAGAGAGGCAGAGAGAGGGAGAGGTGGAGAGAGAGGGAGAGAAAGAGAGAGAGGGAGAGGCAGAGAGAGAGGGAGAGGCAGAGATAGAGGCAGAGAGAGAGGCAGAGAGAGAGAGGCAGAGAGAGAGGCAGAGAGAGGGGCAGAGAGAGAGGCAGAGAGAGGGGCAGAGAGAGGCAGAGAGAGAGGCAGAGAGAGAGAGAGGCAGAGAGAGAGAGGCAGAGAGAGAGAGGTAGAGAGAGGGAGAGGCAGAGAGAGGCAGAGGCAGAGAGAGGAAGAGAGAGGCAGAGAGAGGCAGAGAGAGGCAGAGAGAGGGAGAGGTGGAGAGAGAGGGAGAGAAAGAGAGAGAGGGAGAGAAAGAGAGAGAGGGAGAGGCAGAGATAGAGGCAGAGAGAGAGGGAGAAGCAGAGAGACACAGAGAGGCAGAGAGAGGCCGAGAGAGGCCGAGAGAGGCAGAGAGAGGCAGAGAGAGGCAGAGAGAGGCAGAGAGAGGCAGAGAGAGGCAGAGAGAGAGAAAGAAAGAGAGAAAGAGAGAGAAAGAGGGAGAGGCAGAGAGAGAGGGAGAGAGAGAGAGAGAGGTAGAGAGAGAGAGAGAGGGAGAGGCAGAGAGAGGCAGAGAGAGGCATCTCTCCGAAAAGATCGACTGGACAACCCTCCCATCTACTTTCTCAACAATCCTCTCCAAGAAGTTCTGTCGCTCAAGATTTTGGGTCTCACGATCTGCCATGATCTTTCTCTTTCTTGGGATCTTTCTTGGAGAGGAGAGGTTTTTCTCTCCCTCTCTCTCCACCTCTCCCTCTCTCTGCCTCTCTCTCTGCCTCTCTCTGCCTCTCTCTGCCTCTCTCTGCCTCTCTCCGCCTCTCTCCGCCTCTCGGCGGAGCGACAGAGAGAGGCAGAGAGAGAGAGAGAAAGAAAGAGAGAGAAAGAGGGAGAGAGAAAGAGAGAGAGGTAGAGATAGAGAGGGAGAGGTATAGAGAGAGGGAGAGGCAGAGAGAGGGAGGTAGAGAGAGAGAGGGAGAGAGAGAGGGAGAGGCAGAGAGGGAGGGGTAGAGAGAGAGAGAGAGGTAGAGAGAGAGGGAGAGGCAGAGAGAGAGAGACTGACTGTTTCTTCCTTTTATTACAAGAGTGAAAAAAATCAGTTATGTTCAGTCACAAAGAAACAAAACACAATAGAATGGTCTCAAGGAAAAGTTATTATCAAATCATCATCATCAAGTGTGCATATGACATCATTAAAAACCCACTTTTCTTTAAAACATGTTAAATTCTTGTTCATTTTAAAAAACCGGTATTCTAGCTTTAGTCTTGCATTTACAAGAGCCTTAAAGGTGAGCAGTACATCATATGACGAGTCAGAAGCGTTTCCCATTTTTTTCTTCCTGGATTTCTAAATTGCAAACTTGGCCTGGCCAATTAAAAAATTCATTAAAACCACATTTCTAAGGGAAGACGGTCCTAAAACACCATAAATAAAAACATTGTGATTGAAGAGGGAACCAAGCTTCACAAAGCGTTCCTGGAGGAATGTAAAAAGAGGTTGCAATCGTTCACACTCAAGGTATATATGCGGAAGGGTTTCAATGGATGCACAGAAAGGGCATATATTAGAGTTAGCAGTAGAAAACCGGTTCAGTAAAACATTATAAGGTAAAATCCAGTGTACAAGTTTCCATTGAATATCTCTAACATACTTTGGAGTAGGCAAGAGATAAAAACTCCGCCAGTTGGGGCAATTGGGGGATATTGGGGGTAAAAAATCCCGCCATCGAAGCCTCGGGTGCTCAGAAAATGTTTTTGCGTGTAAAATTTTAACGTACGCGTTGTACAAAGTTTTCTTTGGAAAGGCGGGAAGGGATAATGCAGTATCATCAGGGCTGTTCAGGCCAGGGGACAGATTAAGTGGCGGGCTGAAGACTAGGAGTTTGGGGAAGTCACCCGTTGTTTCCTCAGGGGAAGGGCCAAGTTCCTCGCAGGTATTACGATATGTTGTGGATATCCCTTGAAGGAACCGAGAGATGATCCTGACAGATTTTATTCCGGTTTTTTGTGCCACAGCGGCAGCACTCAACCAGCAGCGCCCAGACTCTGTCATGAGGTCTTTCATTCGCAGCAGCTTGGCATCAACAAAACGTTGAACGAGTCCCCTATTATTCAAGCTGTTTTCCAGGAAGGGGTTGTAGCATAGGGGCTCATTCAACAACATTTCCATGTTGTATGTGCCATTTCACGGGAAAAGGACAGGGCTTGCCAGGCGTTCATCACCCCTTGGTAAAAGGTGGGCAGTGTGGAAGTGTAACTCAGTGTAACTTATTAATTGGCACTGGTAACATATTAATTAACCTGGTAACAAAGCAGATACATTTTACCTGCAAACTATGTGAAAGACGAGTTCGTAAATGAGTGTTAGGAATGTGCCCGAACATGATAATCTCTTGTCCACCTGGTCACAGCCCCTGGCTGAAGCACCCCCCTATCGTTTGGTAAACGGAACTCACAGCAGGAGGGGAGCGAGCTGATGCCAGGACTCAGTGCACGCATGACCTCGGGGCATTAGCGGAGAAAGGATTAATGGTCAGCGAAAAGGGGATTAAGTCCAGTTTGTCCATATAAACGAGAGCAAACGTGGAGTCGAGAGGACTTACTACCAGGAGCTCTGACCAACGGGAGTGGCGGAGGAACATCAGCCGAACGAGAAGGACCATGCGAAAAGAATTAACCTGGTCCATTGAATTATGCGGTATTATTTGGTAAATGGAATGAAGTGAATAACCAGTTAATAAACCAGACCTTTTGTAAACCTGTGTCCGGTCATTGGAGTCTTGAGTCTCTCAGCTACAAATTCTCCAACAATCTGGAGGCACCGCTGGAATTTCGAGTGGACGTCGTCAAGGTTCAAGGTGAGCATGACCTCTTGGGGATCTGTCCATTATGAAATATGAATTCTGAAGATGGAGGATTTGGTGTGTGGGACTTGCGATTGTCCATAGGTAATACAAGGATCAAACGTGTTAAATGATTCTATTTATTCGTGTTTTCCTAAATGATTTCTGTAAATACGTATTTTTGCGCTGTCTAAATAAAATGCACAAGGTCGGCGCTGGTCATTAAAGGCCTTACTGTGACCTGGAAGCAAACGGAGCATGCGTGCACCTTGCGACCATTTGCTTCCAGGACGTGTAAGGCCGGTAAAGTAGTTTTTTTTTTTTTTTTTTTTTTTTTGCATTTGTTCAAAGCACTCGACTTGCTCGGCGAGCGACAGGGAACCGGGAAAGGGAATTATATTTATATATATATATTTTACCTCATTCCAATTTATGGTATTGCGACAAAACGGCTTATATCTTTGGAACGACTGGTCGGATTTAGACAAATTAAAACTCGTTCGATCAACAAATAAATTCATGACAGACAATCCCACCTCATGCCGGTCCAGAATTACTGTGAAAGATGGCGATTGGATAAAAATTGCATACCAACACTCCCTCACTGTCCCTCATTGTCCCTCATGTCCATTCCGGCACCCTGCTTCCAGGAAACAAAACCAGTGCTGTGGTTTTTTTTTGACGAAATTTGCCAGATAAATAGCATGGGTGACACGGAACCAGTGCTGTTGTTTTTTTTGACGAAATTTGCCAGATAAATAGCATGGGTGACACGGAACCAGTGCTGTTGTTTTTTTTTTTGACGAAATTTGCCAGATAAATAGCATGGGTGACACGGAACCAGTGCTGTTGTTTTTTTTTGACGAAATTTGCCAGATAAATAGCATGGGTGACACGGACAAAATGATTGGATTTTGGTGAAGACCCAGGTGCGAATCCGGCTACGAGAATTGTTTAAAGTGATTCTTCACCATAAAGAGATCGGGTGAAAAGCGATATACATGATATTTAACATAATATACTTATTAATGTTATTATTTTAATATTATTCATATATTAAAAAAAAAAAAAGTGACAAAAACACGCCGATTCCATTTTTGGTTCAGGTCCGAATCCAGATCCGGCCTATCAGTGGGATACAAAACATAAACTGTTCACCAAGGCGGAGATATGCTCTCTACTGAGCGTCGTTCTAGTTGTGTGTTTGTTCGTCTGGGCGATATCTTAGCCATCCTTTGAGATAGGAAGCTGAAATTTGGGGAAATTGGTGAACAAGTGCTTTTGAAAAATAATAATAATAATAATAATAATTCTGTATTATTTGGTTAACCAGTTTGTGTGAAACCTCAACCTAAATATAAAAATTGATCTGCTTGGTGTTAGTTTAAGGGCTGTTCCAAATTTATCCTGATTATGACAGATAATTACAGGAAATGTGTACTGTTCTTGTTTGGTGATTATGAGACAAAAACAGCAGAGTGGGAATCGGCAGACAATGGAACAGCTAGCGACGAGTGTTTGTGAGTAACAACCACCCTCTGGTCGAGGCTCATAGGAGGGGTGATGCTTACTGATTCGGCACGCTTACAATAGGTGTTAATGGTGGGATGTCAGAGGTTTTGGTGTGGTTTAATGTTCACACTGTTTTGGAAAATAATGCTCGATGCAACATGATCCTAAAAAGAACCCATCCCTACATCGAAAGATCAGGAAGGGAAGGAATGGAAAATTTGAAGTATTAAAGTTACGGAACTCAAAATGTCTGGGTTTGGATGTAGTCATTAAAGGATTGAGTCATTCATTGGTGTGATGATGGTCCTAATATTTTGATAAATGTTTGATAATGGTCCTGGTAATTTTAGTCTGGTAAGGTAAGGTAAGGTTAGTCCTGGTAAGGTATATTGCTGGGGACCCGAGGATGTGCCTTTTCAAGGTTTAAAATTAATCGGACAAGTGGGTCCCAAGGTATGGTCACCGTACTCGCAAGCCGTTCGCTTTGGCTCTGCGAATGGACCAAACCATTTCATGTAAATAGAGGGGGGGGTTCTGTGGTCGTTCGCTTTGGCTTTGCGAATGGACCAAACCATTTCATGTAAATAGAGGGGGGGTTCTGTGGTCGTTACTGCCACGTGGTTTCAAAGTTTTTGTTGTTGTTTGCACGCATGTTTTTTTTTGCAGGCACGTACGTGCGGGCACGCCCTAGTATATATAAATTGAGGTAATTACAGTAATTACAGTTCCGGTAATTACAGTAATTACAGTAATCATTACAGTAATTGCAGTAATCTTATTACAGTAATTACATTACATTAACTCAGGCACCTTTTGAGTAAGGAAGCTGATATTTGGACATGACACTGACCAAGTGATGTGGCTGTCAAGGAAAATATTGATTTATTGATTAATCATTTAATAAATTAACTCGTTGATTTATAAATGACTTATTTAATTAAAAGTCCTCAGAAATACATCTTCGGATGAAATACTTACAGATTGGTTATGCTATGAGCCAATTGATTAAGGAAAATATTTTGTGATGGCCATATTGGCAATTTCGTGGCCATATTCGTGGCAACTCAGTTAGTGCCACTGCACCTTTAAAATGCATCCCTGCATTCATTTTTCGATCGATTGAGTTGAAATTTTGAACAATCGGATCTGGACTGTCGTTGTTAACGACTCTAGCACGCACCCGTCCAATCAGGATGGAGCGGTATGGTCCCCGGATTATCACTGCCCGCAGTTTTAATTAGTTTTACATTTTCTCTTGGTCATATAATTTTGAAGACATGCATGTCATGATAGAGGAAATGTTTGTTCTGTTAAACGGAATAAATGTTGTTTATTTGTGTGGGTGTGTATTTTTGTGTATTTTGGATATATTTTCACGACTAATTCCAGTTATCGTCCTGCAAAATGTCTGCTCGTTCTTTTTCCTTTGAGTCGTAAATTCCTGTTGAACTCTCATTAAAATGCGGAATTAAGTACGCTGTGTGATGATGGAGATCCTTGATGACGAATCAGGAATAGTGAATGAGCAAACAAATATCACGGATGGTACACCGGATAGGGAAAATGTAGATGAAACCCCTTTTGCTCAGGTGCTGTGCAGCGCTGCACAAAGATCCATATGAGCGGGGCCTGGGTGCTGTGTAATTAGTACACAAAGAGCCAATTACTAGGGTGCTGAATAAACACAAAGATCCATTTTTTGGAGCTGGTTCTCCCGGTGCTGTGATTTATTCAAAGAACCAAAATCTTGTAAGAATTAAGATATGATTTGTCGACATTATAAATACTTTAATATATGTAACGATTTTTGTAACGATCATCCTGCAAAAGGTCTGCTCGTTCTTTTTCCTTTGAGTCGTAAATTCCTGTTGAATTCTCATTAAAATGCGGAATTAAGTACGCTGTGTGATGATGGAGATCCTTGATGACGAATCAGGAATAGTGAATGAGCAAACAAAATAACGAATGCTGCGGCTAGAGCAGTGGAAGCGATTTTTGAATTGTTCAATGATTATTCGATATTGTTATGACTTATTGTCAATAGGTATACTAAGTGGCCATGAGGTAGCCTGTTGCTATGTACAGTTTTATTCTATTGTTGATTATACCACATAGCTGTGGTGATAAAGGAAATGTTCGTTTAAATAGATGATTATGATAGGACCATGACTATAAAATCATGATGATTATTATGAATGATATCATAGGGTTCAAATGCAGAATGCTGCATGAACTTGGGAAAGAACTTTCAAGCCCTATGGGATAAATTGGGTATTACAAGCGATGGAGTTTCAAAATTTAGCATGATTGAAGGAATTTGACAGTCCCATTTCAGGAGTTTTACGAAATTTATATTGCCAAGAGATTTTGGGTACTATTAAAAGAAAAATGATGAGATATTTTTCCCAAAGAACTTTAATATCTGCCATCCATTTTGGCTGTCTCACGAATGAAGGATGAGTTGCCTTTAGTGGTTGCAAAGAAAATTTGTGGAGACCAGGCAAAATGGGGAAATATGTCAGATATGACCCTAGGACAGGACGGTGATTCATCAATTAACATGAGGTATGAACCAGAGGTGACGGTCAATGGATGGACCTGTCCTGACATCATTGGGGAAAGGGCTTATGCAAGGAGTCATCCAAAATGATTAATTTGATTTATTGATGAATATTGATGAATTAATTGAAATTGAATAATTGATTGAATTATTAATTGATTGAATCTAATTGATTGAATTTAATTGAATAAATTTAACTGAATAAATTTAACTGAATAAATTGAACTGAATAAATTGAATTGAATATATTGATTGTTTGATTGATGAAAATGCGGTCTCAAGAAAGAAGCTTTGATATCTTTGCGAGATATTAACAATGTGGAGACAACCTGGGAAAATTGAGCAAGGTGGTGAGTTTATATACAGATATATATGTGCGGTTACCATTGTGTGATTTCCCCGTCAACAGAGCGGACACCTGAGGATTCACCCATTTCATACTGACCCTCTGGCTCATCTGCAAATACTGATCTGTGAGATTGGATTGTGCAAAGCCACAGCTGAGGGAGATTTTCTGGAAATCACCGTGTGAACAGGTGGAGAGATCCTTCCTGGAGGTACGAGTGAAGCTTTAGAGGAACCTGGAACAAGCTACAACGCATCCAACGTTACTTTGATAAAAGGTGGAACAAACTCCAGTAGATTTTATTTATAGGACATATAGTACAGGTGTGTACAGGTGCATTCCAAAGCACAGATCCTAGTAATCTACCTGGTACATCGAGGGAATATTGAGTGTTATTCACATACAGGCAAAATGGGAAATGGAGTCTGCAAGGGCAAACAAGGTCAGCTAGACTTGTCCCAAAGAGGCGCTTGCGTCAACCACATGTATCAGCAATATGGTCCACATTCACTTAAAGATTTGGAATCTTGGCATGAATGGACAAAAGGGAGAAAGAAGGAATTCCCCAAGGATGGCACGTTTGACAGGAACACATTGGAAACACTCAGAGAAGAATTAGAAGCAAGAGACAGACAGAAGTTGAAGGTGGATTGGAAACCATTTTATTACTGGGACATCGAGTCTAGAGACAGGGAGACCAAAACGAAAATGGGGGGTGTGAAGAAAGAAATGAAGCAGATACAACATAGGTTGGAAAAGGTATCCACCCAAATGCCTCTTGAAGTTAGCAATGGAAAGCGATCCCAGTTCAGATTGTACCCAGACGCAAGGTCATATGAGATAAATGAAATAGAAGAGGAAACTCCTCCACCCTATCGGCGAAATAGTGTATATCAGCCACAGGAAGTACAGGTACCTGTACCTCTACCTGCCGAAGGGCCAGTACAGAGTGAAACGATTGGCTCTAGCCGACAGAAGACAGGTGAAAGCAGTGCCCCAGTTGAGGTGACTACCCCAGAGGGTGCAACTGGAGGACAGGAACCGACTCAAAGTGGGCAAGCAATACAACCAGCTGCAACAACTTCAACATACGTCCCATACCACCATACAAGGAGTAAGGGTTCTGTGATGAATGCCAATCTATCCAACGATCAATATGATCTGCCAATGAACATTCAAAACTTGACTCTCCCACAGGGAGGTTTTGAACAATGTGGCGTTATGAATTTCCCGCAACGGCAATTTCCAGGGGCAAATGAGGAACGCCCAGATTTGATGTATAGACCTTGGCAAATACACCAATTGAAGGCATTACAGAGCGATATGCCATCAATCAAAACAGATCCACTTCAATTCGCAGAAGAGCTACGATTGATTGTGGAAACGCAATTGCCGACTATAAGAGACATAGAAATACTCTTAAAGTGGGTAATTCCTAATACCACCACTTTGAAGACATTAATGAGTGAGGCAAACTGGGTACATGCAGTAAATGGAGAATTAGACATACCCACGGAGGCTAAAATGACACAGATAAATAAATTAATAGAGGCCATACAAAAATTGCCGCCCGTGACTGATTGGAATAAAGTGGTTACGTGCAAACAGAAAACAGGAGAGGATGCTAGTGATTATTTAGACAGATTGCGAGATGTTTTTCGACTATATTCGGGAATAGACCGGGCACAAATCGACAATGCCCTAAAACCCCTTTTTATTAATGGTCTGTTGCCGAAATTGAAGAGTGAAGTGGAAAGACAGTGTATTGCTTGGGAAGGCAAGCCGATGCAAGAAATATTGAATTATGCTTTGCATCATCAGCGAATTCAGGCCAGGAACAGTGCTATAAATGCCGAAAAATTGATGCAACTACAGACACAAGCCCTGATGACTACGAACCAACGCAATAGGTTTTCTATGCAACAACGTAACAATGCAACAGACAACAACTATGAATCAGGAGATAACCAGAGGTCAGAATGGCAACCCAAAGACCCAGACATGCAGCCCAGAAAGACAAGTCAACAAGTGGACAGAGCAGGTAACGACAGAAGCCGGTGCTTCAACTGTGGAGAGATGGGACACTGGATAAGGAGATGCCCATATCTGAGCAGAAGACAATTTCGACAGGGAAACCAAGGACAAAGAAACCAAGGACAAAGAAACCAAGATCAAGGGTACCAGTGCTGACCGATACCTCAGACAATGATTAGGCCTTCATTGCGACAAATCCCAAATGACGATTGGCCTCAACAAATTAGATTACTGGACAAACATGAATAACTGTCGATGATTCTTGGGTCTGAAAAGTTTTCGGAGCAAGAATTATTCATTTTTTCTTTTGCTTGTAAGCAAATTAGTAATTAATTGATCACATGCCGAAATTGGATCTTTTATGTTGGGCACACAATTTTAAATTTACAAAGTTGGAACAATTGCTTTGCAAATTTTAAACCAAGGGACAAGGGTCACATGATGATCAGGTGGGAATTTCAGACTATTGTTCCACACGATTGATAAGTCAGTGGTCGACTGACATGTAAATGGGTGTGTAGTCAAATTTGGATAAATTATTGTGGGAACTGAAAGGGTAATTTCAATGTGACATCATAGGGGTTTTCTAAGAATAAACTTTTTGGTCCATTTGTGTATTAGCATTTCTAAAATTGAAGGACAAATTTTATGAAATTGAAATAAAATTGACACCCATCTTGATCTGTAAATAATAGTTCCAACGCAAACAAATACGCATAATGCATGTGTGTGTGTATTTTTTGTGTGTCAATGTTAGTGTTTTTTATTGTTTTGTGTATCAATCTTACAAGATTGTTGACACCGACAGTGTGCCTGTCTGGAAATGGATAGTTTTATGTGGATGGGATTGAATATGCAGAGAATCTGTAAAATAAAATAGAAATATAATTTGATTATGAACATTATCTCTTTTGTCAAGGGAGATGGAATATAAAGATTTGATGTGCTGGGTTATGAGCAGCCATTAATTAATAGTAAAATTGTGAGTAATTTGGGGATTCCATTTTTTATAGAATTTATATGAGAATAACAGCTATTTATGGATATGAGCTTCATAAAAAGAAATGAGGGAGTACAAAATTATCCAAATTTGGGAGAGGTCTTACACTGACTTCCCAGAATACTCTGCTCATGGATTTATATATATATATATATAAACTTGAATTTTATCAGCATATAAATTGTGCTGCATGTATGGATGTGTATTAGGCATAGATGATATGGGAAAATAGTAAAGAAAATCTTGCTGATTTGAACTATTGTGAGTTTTAAAACGGAATGCATTGTGCATCTTAAACCAAGGGGCAGACATGAACGCGCTGTTACGTTATTTATACTCAGAACGCGCTGTTACGTGTACCTGCAACATATTTGTTAATCTCGCACACCTATATTGGCATACTGGTGTCAGTAGTACTCACTGGGTGCATAGAAATGGATGAGCAACAGTTAAGGGGGTGTAAAAAACACTTACTTGGATATTTTCTACAAAAGTAGGGGTTTCAATAAGTGGTACCATACACATGGGATTCATCAAATTAAGTTTTGGAGTTCAAACAAAGTCACTGGTTAACAGATGGGAATGGATAGTAAATAAATTCTTCGATGCTGGGTAAATGAAGTGAGATATTACAAAGACTTATTAGAGCTATTGTTCTTCCTTGCAGCAGTGGGAGAAAATTTAGATCCAACATAATGAATCTATAAATGAATGTGACAGGGATAATATCCTCAATTTGTACTAATTATTTGATTGTGGGTAAAGGAATTAATTAATCGTAGTGGATTGTTAACAAGCAGCCTGAAATGTCCTGAGAGTGTGCATCCATGTAATCAGAAATCCCAGATTTGTTTTTACAAACAACATTTTGGTAGAGATCTTATGTGGACGAATACTTGCTTGGTAGATAAAAACGGTACTGCATGTTGGCAGCCACTTCAGTGGCCATTTAGGCCGAACAAATAGGGAAAAACTGTAATTGAATATGTAATTTACAGATGAGTATTTGGGAAGTAAAAAGGGAATTTATTGATTTGGGAGACATTTTTCGAAGGTTTATTAAAGTGTTGCAATATGACATTTGGCAAGGAAAATTATTGGATGGGAAAATTAGATCTGTTTATAAAATGAGTTTGTTGACCCATTGAAGTTAATTCTTTGAATTGTTGTTTAATTAGCATTTTGAGTTCAAATTGGAAATAGTTTGGTAGAGCTTTGGTTAAAACCTTTGGTTGCAGTGTTTTGGAACAAATTGATAAACCGTAGGAGGTTGATAAGAATATAAACAAATATGGACCTAAAATAGAAAGATTGTTATGATGATATGAATAAATACTGAGATTAAAAGATTAAATCAAGTGATGTTGCAAATGAAACAGTAGAATTAAGATAATGGCATAACGACAATGTTATGAGTTGTGTCAATTACAATATCAGTGAACTCATATCACCACGAGTGACACACTGTTAGGAAAAAGAGGGAAAAGAAAAAGTGGAGAGGAATTATGGTAATAATACATTATGTTTAATTTGTTGGTTTGGAAAAATTGTTGTTGGGAATTAGGTATTCCCGTTTGTGATTGTAATCATATACAATGCTATTCTTAGTTTAGTAATAAAATACATACCTGATTGAATATTATTTGTGTGACGCATATAAATGAATATAACTTTTGTGTTAAGGAAAAACAACAAATTGTTGAATGTGAAACTGTCGGAAGATATACATGATTATGCTGATTTCATGGTAAGATGTACCCTATCTGATCCAGTGTGTGCGGAAAGCAGATTCAGATGTGACTGAGCATAAGGATAAGACGAGATCACATTTTGGAGGGATTGCTAACGGAATTGGGAAGAAGTTCGAGAAAGAAAATTTGTGGCTAAAAAAAAAATGAAGTTAATCGTGGCATACACCCTCTTTCTCAAAGAATGATGAAGACATTCTCCCGTGTAACTTGGAGATGAATGCTTACCTTCACCAAGGAAATTTATGTGACCATTTGCCTGGATCACACTGCAACATATGAAAGAAAGGCGATCACTTACTCTTCTTCGAAGGCTTCGAACATTCACCACATCAGAAGTTGCAGGACAACGACATTTTACCTGCAACCTCTGTGAAATGCGGGGACATATGTTATTACTTCACCAACGTCCGGGGAACCAGCATGGAGCTGCAAAAAAACGGCTGTGCCCTTGTCACAACAGCTGTGCACGATTATGCTGGTTGCTCCTGGTAAGGACCATGAATGACCTGAACACCATGGTCCCAACATCATTGTGGATGCATCCGGCATCCCTGTTCCACATCTTGCTGGCCAATCAACGTCACACCAATACTTGCTGCCCACTCACAATGAGGGAGGAGGCAAGTCGACTACAACTGGGTGAAGGCCTTGTTCAGGAATTACTATGGTTTACAGCAAAAAGTGGCAAGAATGCTACAAGGAGAGCAGGGTCAGTCTATGACTCCGCAATGTTACCACAACAGCGAAATCCTACACGAAGTAGTGCAGGAGCTATGAAGACATTAGGAGAAAATGTTTCATACCAGGATTCAAACACAAGTGATCAGCCCTTCCTTTCAAACAAAGTCAACATTTGTGTGGAGGCAAACGTTTTTTGCCAGATGGTGCAGATGCTTTACAAAACTTGAAAATGAAGTGAAATTGTTGTATCTTGGATGATGGTGAAGTGTTGTTTTGAAAATATATTTGTGATGCAAATGCAATAGATTGAACGATATGGAAGGAGTCAATGACCAACGAAATGTTTTGTGATTCTTGCAGGATGACGGTGTATGCCCAAGGGAATTTGATTACCAAAGTGATTGATTATTTACTTATACTTGTAATGATGTTTACTTGTAGTGATTGATTATTTACTTATACTTGTAATGATGTTTACTTGTAGTGATTGATTATTTACTTATACTTGTAATGATGTTTACTTGTAGTGATTGATTATTTACTTATACTTGTAATGATGTTTACTTGTAGTGATTGATTGTTTACTTATATTGATGTTTAGATTAATGGTTAATATAAACAAAAAACAAAAAGATGAGGGAATTGTGGAAGTGTAACTCAGTGTAACTTATTAATTGGCACTGGTAACTTATTAATTAACCTGGTAACAAAGCAGATACATTTTACCTGCAAACTATGTGAAAGACGAGTTCGTAAATGAGTGTTAGGAATGTGCCCGAACATGATAATCTCTTGTCCACCTGGTCACAGCCCCTGGCTGAAGCACCCCCCCTATCGTTTGGTAAACGGAACTCACAGCAGGAGGGGAGCGAGCTGATGCCAGGACTCGGTGCACGCATGACCTCGGGGCATTAGCGGAGAAAGGATTAACGGTCAGCGAAAAGGGGATTAAGTCCAGTTTGTCCATATAAACGAGAGCAAACGTGGAGTCGAGAGGACTTACTACCAGGAGCTCTGACCAACGGGAGTGGCGGAGGAACATCAGCCGAACGAGAAGGACCATGCGAAAAGAATTAACCTGGTCCATTGAATTATGCGGTATTATTTGGTAAATGGAATGAAGTGAATAACCAGTTAATAAACCAGACCTTTTGTAAACCTGTGTCCGGTCATTGGAGTCTTGAGTCTCTCAGCTACAAATTCTCCAACAGCAGCAAGGATGAATCGATTTGATGAGGGTTCATCAAGAAAAGTTCTCGGCAGTAGCCCAGCTTGCATGTAAGCTGCAATATTCAGTTAGCCAGAGGCCTCCAGAGTAGGGCTTCATCTCCATATACAAGTTGGCGCACGATATGAAGCCGGAAGACCATAATCCGGCTGCCGATATCAATAAGACCTTGGCCACCTTCAGTGAGTGGTAAGTATGCCACGGGGGGTTGGAGCCAGTGTTTCCCGCTCCAGAAAAAGTCTGTAGTGAAATTATACCGAAGGTGAACCCAGGGTGTGCTCGCTTCAAAAGGGGCATCTATAAGACCCGGGACAACCGGGGCGCACGAACACTCCAGCGGCACTCACTGTGACATAGTCCTGTAGTTTGAATGGTATGTATGCCCATATATGCTGCGCTGATTGTTTTCTCTATTGATATTGGCCATTGCCCATGTAATACTCTGATTCTAATGTCTGTTGCATGAATGTATTTTTACAGGATGTTACTTCAGATCTAAATTATATTAAACCTACCCAAGGGTCAAGTCGTGTGTGAGCTTGATTTTCACGACATTTAATATCATTTAGATTGCCGAAATGGCTGAACACAAGATGATCGTGGTACCGATTCTCGGAGCCGACTCTCAAGCTGAGGGATCGGGATCGGAGTTCACCCACTGGCTCAAAACGCTGGAGAATTACTTTGCCGCTCACGAAACAGAGCCCACCGCTGCGGTGAAGCTGTACGTGTTACAGTCGAAAGTCCATCACACCGTTTACCGGAGCATTGCTCGATTTGTGACGTACGCTACGGCTCTGGCCGAGCTGAAGCAACCATACGTAAAAACACGAAGCGCTGTGCACGGCCGGCATCAACTCTCCCAGCGGCGACAACAACCATCTGAATCGATCGATCGCTATGCGCAGGAGTTGCGTTACCTATTGGCAGACTGCGTGCAGGAGGTACGGACCCACGAGCAAGTGCAGGACGACTTGCTCCGAGATTCATTCGTCTCTGGAATTAATTCTGGAGTCTTGAGGCTCCGACTCCTGGTGGTCGAGGAGCTGACATTTACGGAGGCACTACGGATGGCACGCGTCTATACAGATGCCCGAGAACAATCCACCGCTTATGATCACCCACGAGTCGTGGCGGGGACTTCTCAACTCGCGCGACCGGAGAGGGGTACTGCCGAGGATATGGAGGAGGACCCGACCACCACGGCCGAGTCTCTGGGTGCTCCTGAAGCGGCCTCCACTTCCGGCCTAACTGCTGCCGCCGCTGCCCGGCCACGGCCTGACCGGTACGCAAAATGTTATTTTTGTGGGAATCGGCAGCACCCTCGATCTGACTGCCCGGCTCGGGAAGCCATATGCCACCTGTGCTCCACCAAGGGCCATTTTGCAAAGGTCTGCAGGAAGGCCGCTCGGGGCACACGTCCCCGCGCGACCTTGAATGGGCTCATCGCTGAGCCAACGGATCGAGCGCCGGACGGGGCGCCTCACTCGGCTTTGATGAGCCGACCTCCTTCTCGCGGGCCTCTGGCTGCACGCTCGACCTTGGTGAGATACACCGGGCCGCCGAAACAAATGGCGTGAACGGGACCGGCCGCAGCGCGACCGACCTTGACTGGCGTTCGAACGCCTACTTCAAACAAGCGACATGCTCCTGCTTTGGAAACTCCTCTCGATGTGCGGCAAACGCAGCACGTGACTCGAGCCCCATCTGACGGCGGCTCTTACGAATTACATGCACCCACTCTGGCATATGAATCTGCAGACGGCAGTGATCCTTCTCACGTGACTCAAGCGCCATCTGGCGGCGGCTCTTACGACCTACACACACTCACTCCGGCAAATGAAACTGCTGATGAGCCAACTATGCGCTTGTCACGAGGATCCTCCCCGGGCTGCCCGAATGACCGGCAAACTGCAGCCGGCGTGGGAACGTCTTCTGACAGTGGGTATTACGATTTCTATGCTCCTGCTGAGGCCCAACCTGCCGACGATGCCCGGAGGATTGCAGCCGGAGTGGGATCCACCCGCGAGGCGCGATCTTCTCGCCCGGCCGGTACAATACCTGCCGGGTCTGCCGGCCTTGCGCAGGCCATCATTCCGCTCAAGGTCGCGGGCGTTTTTGCGCAAGCTTTGATTGACACGGGGTCTACGGATAGTTTTATCGATCAACGACTAGTGCATCAACATGGGTGGCTGGTTCTCGGGACAACACGCCGGATCTTCATGGCCTCTCAAGGACTTCGGTTGAGCACAAAAGGGGCGTGTCGATTGAAACTTGTGATAAAGGGACGCACGTTCCCGGACGTGTATCTCATGGTATTATCTGCTTTATGTGCCGACGTTCTGTTAGGACTTGATTTCCTTAAGCGGCATGGACGTTTGGAAATAGACTTCGGTGGGCCGGACACACTTGCTGTGTGCGCCCTCGCTCAAATGGACGTGGAGCCTCTCTCGCTGTTCCCCAACCTGACCACTGATTGTACCCCTGTAGCCATCAAATCGCGGCGCTACTCTCACGCAGATGCGCAATTCATTGCGGAAGAAACGGCCCAGCTCTTAAAGGATGGTATTATAGAACCCAGTAGGTCACCGTGGCGGGCCCAAGTCTTAGTGGTGCGAAGTGAGGCCCACCGCCGGCGCATGGTAATCGACTACTCGCAGACGATTAATCGTTTTACACAGCTGGATGCCTACCCCTTACCGGGGATGGACGCCCTGGTATGCCAGGTGGCCCTGTATTCCGTTTATAGCACTCTCGATCTGCGTAGTGCGTATCATCAGGTCCCCATCTCTAGGGCTGATCGCGTCTTTACAGCCTTTGAATCGGGTCAGCGGTTGTACCAGATCACTCGACTCCCCTTTGGGGTAACTAACGGAGTCACTTGCTTTCAGAGGGCTATGGATGACCTCGTTGCGAAGGAGAACTTGACCGATGTGTTTGTCTATCTGGACAATCTTACGGTTTGTGGGTATGACCAGGAGCATCACAACGCTAATCTGAAGCGCTTCCTCGAGGTCGCGCGGAAATATCGCCTAACCATGAATGCGGCTAAGTGTCGTTACTCTCTACGCACGGTAGATCTTTTGGGGTACACCGTGACCCATGGCTCTGTCTCTCCGGATAAGGAGCGTCTGCGCCCTTTGCTCGATATGGCTCCGCCTAGCGATCGGGCTTCGCTGAAATGCGCTCTTGGGGTGTTCGCCCACTATTCAAAGTGGGTGCAAAATTTCTCTGCGAAGCTCCACCCCCTCATGGCCTGCGACACGTTCCCCATGGGCCCGGCCGCCATGGCGGCCTTCGAGGGCCTTAAAGCCGACATCGCTGGCACCGCTGTCGCGACGATTGATGAGAGTGCCTCTTTCGTTTTGGAGAGTGATGCCTCAGATCATGCAATAGCGGCGACTCTCTCCCAAGGGGGACGCCCTGTGGCTTTCTTCTCGCGGACTCTCACCTCCGCCGAGCGGAGGCATTCGTCTGTCGAAAAGGAAGCGTACGCGATCGTCGAATTGATTCGGCGATGGCGGCCGTACCTGCTTGGGCGGTGTTTCCAAATCGTCACGGACCAACAAAGCGTTGCATTTATGTACGACACCTTACATGGTCAGCGCATTAAGAATGAGAAAATCACCCGTTGGCGTATCGAACTCGCCGACTTCTGCTACACCATCAAATACCGCCCGGGGAAGGATAACCTGGTCGCCGACGCCTTATCGAGGCCGGCCACTTGCGCGGGGGTTGTCACTTTGGAGGGGCTGCGCACTTTGCACGGCACTATGTGTCATCCGGGGGTAGCGCGTTTCGCGCATTTTGTGCGCGAGGGGAATCTGCCGTACTCGATTGAGGACATCCGCCGCATCTGCCGTGATTGCACGATCTGTGCAGAACTCAAACCGCATTTTTACAACCCTCCTATGGGGACGCTCGTTAGGGCTACTAGACCGTGGGAGCGCTTGGCGATGGACTTCAAAGGGCCGCTGCCGTTGTCGAGCAACTCTCGCTATCTGCTCACTATCGTCGATGAGTATTCACGATTCCCCTTTGCTTATACGTGCGGGGATATGTCGGCTGCCATGGTTATTCGGTGCCTGCAGAATTTGTTTTCTATGTTCGGGTATCCGGCCTACGTGCATACCGATCGGGGTGCGGTGTTCCTGTCCCAGGAGGTGAGGGGCTACTTGCTCCAGCATAATGTCGCTTCGAGCTACACCACCCCGTACCGGCCCCAAGCGAATGGGCAGATCGAACGCTTTAATGGGATTATATGGAGGGCCGTCATGCTAAGCCTTCGGACCCTCGGCCGAGGCCTCGATAAATGGGCGTGGTCGCTACCTGCCGCTCTAAACTCGATCCGGGCTCTCCTATGTACTGCCACCAACCAGACTCCTCACGAGCGACTGTTCCACCACCCTAGAAGCTCTGGCAGTATCCAATCTTTACCCAGCTGGCGAGCTGAGCCGGGGCCCGCCTATCTCAAACGAGCGGTTCGCGCTAGCAAGTACGACCCCCTTGTTGACAAGGTGCGGGTCCTCCAGGCTAATCCCGAGCATGCTCGCGTGTTAACGGCGGACGGCCGCGAGTCTACTGTCTCCGTACGCCATCTCGCCCCATGTGGGGACGACGACCGGGATATCGACGAACCCGTCTACGAGTCTATGGACTCTACCTATGCTTCCTCTATGGAACTACCACCGACACTTCCGTCGTCACCCACTCCCGTGCCCGAAGGCGCTGGACGGCCCCCTCCGACACCCACCTCTGGCGGCTATTCCGACGCGGGGGACTCCGGGCTTGGGGACGCCGTACCCGGTAGTTTCCGAACACGAACTGGCAGGGTAGTTCGCCGCCCCGACCGCTACGGGTAGACCGACTGACGTGGATTGACGTGACCCATTCGATTATTGCTGACGCTTGCTTGCAACCTGCCGAGCGGCAGTATAGTTCTAACGGCGGGGAGAATGTAGTGAAATTATACCGAAGGTGAACCCAGGGTGTGCTCGCTTCAAAAGGGGCGTCTATAAGACCCGGGACAACTGGGGTGCACAAACACTCCAGCGGCACTCACTGTGACATAGTCCTGTAGTTTGAATGGTATGTATGCCCATATATGCTGCGCTGATTGTTTTCTCTATTGATATCGCCCATTGCCCATGTAATACTCTGATTCTAATGTCTGTTGCATGAATGTATTGTTACAGACGCGGTTGTGGATGTTGGTTTACCGAGCGGTTTGGTATGACCGCGTCTGCACAGTTTACCCGATTATACTCGAACGTTGGCCGAGTCGCGCTACGCTAAATCAATTAAGGAAAGGACACAACGGCTGAGTTAGATGACACGACACCAGGGGTACAGTTCTCAAGACCTCCGGAGGAGGTTATAATATTTCGGAACGTTGAGATTACAGGGATGAGAGGTACAGCATAGGAAGGTGGGCACTTAATCACGGTCTTATAGTAGCCCCGACAGACCACAGATAAACAGGACAAGACTGACTCACACGGGGATTGATGGCAAGGAAGGGCAGGTAGTCGAGGCTCAAGGTGCACCTTGGCTCAGGGGCAGAATCGACCCGGTCCGGTCCAGAGATGCGGGAGGTCTCTCAGCGCTCGGAGGTGGCGACTTCTCTTTCCAAGCTGGGGGCGCATCTGACGTCACGTCCGGTAAGTGGCTGCGTATATCCAGCGGGGAGTGACATGCCCTCGGCTCGTTAGCTCCGCCCCAGATGGAATCGGCCCGTTGCTTCTTATTGGGTGCGGGGGGGTTACCGGGCTCCGCCCTTGACGAGGGGCCGACAGTCAGCCCCTTCGTGGTAACCCCGTCGGCGCACATGGGCAATGGCGGCTAACCGAGCCGGAGTGAGGACGCACACTCCCCGCGCGCTGTTGTTGTAGTTGTTGTTGTTGTTGTTGTTTCATGGGGAAGATGGGAGGAGGTATGGGGAGGTCCTAAACTCACTACTGGTGCCATACAATCACATTCTGGTGCAACGAAGAGTCAGAATTAATGGAAACGAGTCCTTAACTGACATAGACTAAGAATAACTAGCAAGATGTCCGAAAGTTGTCTACGTGAGATGCGGTGGACCTGGGCACGACATTTAATGGGGGAAAAAGGGGAAGGTCGGTTCTACAGAGTGTTGTTTACAGACAATGGGACTAGGGAATGGGGGATTGGGGATAGTTGGGGAGTATTGGGGAAATAGGGGAATATTTACAAGCGGATATGGATGGAGGCCAAATCCCATATCCGCAACATTGCACCCTTCTCTACCCTCGGGGCGTCTCGACCCGATAAATTTTTACCTACTTTAGTGTGGCACTCAGATGTAGTTCCCTCTACTATTAACTCTACCCTGAGTGCGACAGTTTTACAGATGTTCACAAATGAGTAAATATGTCCCCCTGCGACGTTGCACCCTTCTCCTCTCAGAAACACACCCACAGGATAACCGAATCGCGGAAAGAATCCTCAAACTAAACATACAGCCGGTAGGGAGCATTATTTACACAAGACTACGCTGATATTTACACTATGATCCAGGACCTGTTTTTGGAGGAACACATGCAGATGTTATGCATAGAGAGAGCACGCATGCCAGCATCGATACACCAACCCACGAGTGCTCTGTGGCCTTAAGGCCTTTAATAATGTGCAGAGCACCCCGTTCAAGCACCAAAAGCACCACCCCATAACACAGTCAGCACCATCCGGTGCACCAATAAAGCGTTCATAAACCACCGGTGGTGTCGCAGCCGGCCGATGTTCTGCCGCTGGTCTTGCCTTCGTGTGGTGCACTTGGTGTTCTGGCTTCTTTCAAAATAAAGAAAGGTGCCAACCGCGTCCATTTCTTTATTGTGGCCGTCAGGGGGCCAACTATTAGTGGTTCACCTGTTTGGCATAGGTGCCACGTTGACCCAGAGGTCCATCAATGGGTGGTGCTTGCCCGCAAAAGAACTGCGGTCCATGGTGGGTGGCCACAAACATTGCGGTCCATATGGTGTATCGATCCCGGCAGCAAGCAGCGAAAGTGCAGGCCCACAACTGCGGAGCCAGCACCTCTCTCTCCTCTCTCTCTGCCCCAAAGCCAGATCCTCGGAGGTGGGAGACAAAAGAAGAAGACAAGTGAGTAAGGTGGTAAGGGCGCAAAAGTGCACGCAATATAAGGTAATGCACACTAGGGGCACATGGGAACCAGGTGAGACAGGTACGTTCCTACCGTACGCCCCCCCCCCCCCCCACCAGGTAACCTACATTGCCCCTCCCTTACCCCTTACTGTATCCACAAAACACAACACTACCCATAAACATCTACTTTACCAATCAACAAACGTCCCTACTGTCTTCCCCGTTCCTCCCAGAAACTAAATTCGTCTTCTCTCCCTCCTAACCAATCAAATTTGCCATTTTCAACTCTCATCAAAATTTGCCATCTCCAACTCAACATCATAATTTGCCATCACCAATTCATCATCAGTCCCTCCTAAGGAGGGAGAGATGGAATCACCCCAATGTCTCATCCACGTCGTGATGCGTCTCACAAATCCAACAGCAATTCGCATTTCCTGCAACACAAAACAAGGGAACACAGGTGTGGAGTCATCATCACCACAGGTAAGTGGCTGCGTATGGTGCGACAGGTTCATCAATCCTAACTATTTCCTAAATGACTTTAACAACTTTACATTACCCGGGGTCTTTCTCCTGCCAAACCATTGGCCCTCTTACACTATGGGTTCTAAAAACCAATTCCCATTGACCAAACTGTGGTGCTTTTCAATTTGGGGTCTCACTCCCCCGATTCATCTCCCGGTGCCCTCGCACAATTTCTGGGCCGCGACGTGTAACTCTCCCAGCAGGTCTACCCACCTGCACACCTCCACCACTGTAGTTGCCTCCGAGCTTACCTGCTCCTTACCCTAACCTAACTACCTGGGGAAGGCCCTCTGGCGCTCTCCCCACTCGGTGCCCTCTCTGGCACTGGGCTACCCGGGTCCGTCCTCCGGATCCTCGGGCCCCATCCACAACTCTACCGGCTCCCAGAGCCCACCTGCGGCCTCACCTGGCCGACATCCTCACAGTGGTGGAGTGCCCAAACCAACTACACACACTAACAGGCTACACGCCCAGCCATTTCCACAACACTGATGCACCCATCCAAATACCATTCTTTCACCTTGCACCACAGATGCCAATATCCAACCACAATTTACCTATACCCTCTACCTAACACTTACACTACCCGCCCCAGGTACTCGTGAAAGGGGTCCACTCTTCACCCATCCACACCTTCGCACCATGCACACCACTCCGTACCACTTACTCCAACTCTCTCCACACCACTCATTCTCTGCTCCATATATTCCACACACCTGTACTTGCACACCTGTGCTCTCACACCTGGTGCCACCTGCACCCTTCTCTCCCCAAGCGCATTCGCGCTGATCCACACACTCACTACTCATACACTGCTCCACACACCTGTCCAGCTCTCACACAGCATCATCTCATCTAACTACTCCCCTCTGAAACTTGCGCTTCCCAGTCGTCCCTTTAAACTATTGCGCTCCCACGTCATTATCATCCATACTAATCTACCTGCGTCCCCACTACAGGTATCAGTCACTAACTAACCTTAACGTCACCTAATGTCATCTTCGCTAGATCCCTACAATATAACCTAACCCACCCGGGCTAGTTTTCACTGCCATACACCCCATAAACTATAGCGCATTTGCCCCCCTTGGGAAGGGTGGCAGGGATGCCACCCTTACCCACCGGGCCCATCGCTCACTACCAATTTTGCACATCAAATTTCAACAAATCAAAAATTTGCCAATCACTACCCATCATCTGCCAATCATTACTGCCATCCTTTGCCAATCATCAAATTTTGTTTTTCTCTAATTTTGGGTCCAAAACACTAACCTCATCACACAGTCTACTCACTAATGCCTCTCGGTGCGCCAATTCCCGTCCAAAGCCCGGCTTCGTAAAGCCAAGCCATGAATGCGGGTTGTTTGGTGCCAGCGGTTGGATGGACACGTCCCGCATTCGGTGCAGGGAAGGAGGTTTACCCGGGCCGAGATCCCACGCACCATCTCGGCGTGGAGCCATCCAATGTCCCGATCTCGACCTGCCGGCACGTCTCAACAAAACGTGGTCGCCATGACGACCCTTCCTATCCAGCTGCCCGCTCCACCTAGTGGAGCACGGACCCGGCCGTTCAAAGCGAGGCCCGGCACGCACCGAGGGCCCGATTCGGCTAAAAGTCGCTCTAACCTCTAACCCGGTTACCTTCGATGCCTCACCTGCATGTTTACACCCCGCAGCCCGTTCCTTGCTCACACATCCAGCCGTTCCCATGCTCCTCGTACCTTTCCTTACACACCCAGGTACACTCATTCCACTCACAGCCTTGGTCACACACCTGACCACCGAACACTTTGACACACATTCGTTGGTCGCACACCTCACCAACACACCTCTTCGCGCCCCCTCCTCTGTCACCTCCTCTGTGACAATCACAGGTGTGCTCTCACTCGCACACCCAACCACGTGCCTCACTACCAATTCCAGCGTGCATTCCCACTCACGCTCTACCATTCCAGGTGTGCATCCTCGCTCACCTGTCACAACCAACTCACGCTCCTTGTCACTCTCACTACTCTCACCACCACTCTTGACAGCGCACTCACCCTTACTCTTGACAGCGCACTCTTTCCTCATGCACCTGTCCGTTACACACCTTTCTCGCGCACACTCTTGCGCACACTCTCCCGTCACACCCTCTGTAACACTCACCACAGGCGTGCATTCTTCCTTGCCTTTGACAGCGCACTCTTTCCCCATGCACCTGTCCGTCACACACCTTTCTCGCGCACACTCTCCCTTTACACCCTCCGTAACACTCCTCACTACGCGCTTCCATGTGCTCCCTCGCACACGCGCTACGACCGACTCACTCTCGCCAGCACCCTCACTCCTTGGCACGCACTTTTTCCTCACACACCCCAGAGTCGGACTTTCTCGCACACCTCCTTTTTCGCACACCAGACCTGTCGCACACTTCACCAACGGCCTCTCACGAACACCCGGGTCCATCTCGACCCCCAAGCTTCTTAAATCACCTGGCGCATCATACGCACGACCATATTGGTCACCACTTACACCGGGTCCTCTTCCTCTTTGCTTCTCCTCCATCAGCTGCGAATCCCTCATCCGGTTAATGAGCACATCATCACGATCCAAACACAGACTTTGGACCAATTCTTTTACCTCCTCTTTTATCTCTTTCTTATCCTCTCTCCGTCGCTTCTTAATTTCGCTCACCCCTTCTTCCACTTCTTCTAATTTCTGCTTCACCTCTTTTATGTCCCGGTACGTCTCCTCTAGTTCGTCCTCTAAGGCTACCTTGACCGTTTCCATGTGCGTCCTCACCTGCCGGTCCTTCGTCTCCATTACCTCTATCACCTCGTCCAACCTCGTTGTCAGTCCCTCACGTACCATCTGACATTCCCTCTTCGTCGCTACCAAGTCATTTTTTAGGTCATTTTGTGTCGCTTTTAACCCTCCTATTACCGCAGTGTTCCTTTGTACCTGCTCCACTAACTCCGTCTGTCCCACCGTCAGCTGCTCCACCTCCTGCGTCAGGTCCTCTATGCCCCCTTGTAATTTTACAGTCCCCTTTCTCACCTCCTTCTCCATGCGCTCCTTACAGTGCCTCACCTCCTCGCGCACTCCTCCGACCTCCTCACTCACCCCTCTTCTGATCTCCTCTCCCATCACTTGCATCTCCTGCCCAGATGCCACCCTCATCTGCTCCATTTCCTCCCTGTGAGCATCCAGTTTGGTTTCTACCCCCATTCTGACCCCCTCTATCTGCTGCCCCATTTGTTTAACTTCCCTTTCCGCTTGGTCCCTCATGTCCCTCAATTTGCCTTCCATACTGTTTTCTAACCCCTCTAACCCCTTTTTCACTCCCTCTATCTGATTCTCCTGGGCAGCCATTCTATTTTCCACCCCCATTAACCCATGTTTCACCCCTTCTATCCCATTGTCTAACCCCTCTAATTTCTTGTCTAATCCCTCACCGGTACCCCTCGCTTCGTCCCTCATTACCCCCATTTGGCCCTCCAATCGCTCACCCTGAGCATCCATCCGCTTCCCCATTACCCCCATTTGGTTTCCCAAGTCACTCCTCAGGTCTTCACTTGTCTGGACCATGAGCGCCTTTATTTGTTCCATAAATAGGCCCCAATCCATCGGCGGCGCTGCTACGGTCACGGGCGCGGCTAAATTTGGCGCCACAATAACCATGTGTGCGAGGCCGCCATTTTGTGCGTCTGCTACCCTTACTGCTTCGCTCTCCTCATGTCCCTCAATTTGGTCCTGGATCGACCCTGCCTCACTCTCCTCTACCGGAACCCAGCCGTCTTGGTCTGCCATAGCGCGACTTTCAAAATTCGGGTTTTTATTTTCGTAAAACAAAATCAAATTTCGCCGTTATAATTTCGAGCGCGTGAAACGCGCTTCGGATCGAATCCCACTTCCCTTACACCAAATGTTACCCTAATGGTACAATTGGTGTTCCAAAATTTGGGCCTAACAAATTTAGTCCCAGGTCCGAATCCAACTCCTCGACACCAAATGTTACAGACGCGGTTGTGGATGTTGGTTTACCGAGCGGTTTGGTATGACCGCGTCTGCACAGTTTACCCGATTATACTCGAACGTTGGCCGAGTCGCGCTACGCTAAATCAATTAAGGAAAGGACACAACGGCTGAGTTAGATGACACGACACCAGGGGTACAGTTCTCAAGACCTCCGGAGGAGGTTATAATATTTCGGAACGTTGAGATTACAGGGATGAGAGGTACAGCATAGGAAGGTGGGCACTTAATCACGGTCTTATAGTAGCCCCGACAGACCACAGATAAACAGGACAAGACTGACTCACACGGGGATTGATGGCAAGGAAGGGCAGGTAGTCGAGGCTCAAGGTGCACCTTGGCTCAGGGGCAGAATCGACCCGGTCCGGTCCAGAGATGCGGGAGGTCTCTCAGCGCTCGGAGGTGGCGACTTCTCTTTCCAAGCTGGGGGCGCATCTGACGTCACGTCCGGTAGTGGCTGCGTATATCCAGCGGGGAGTGACACGCCCTCGGCTCGTTAGCTCCGCCCCAGATGGAATCGGCCCGTTGCTTCTTATTGGGTGCGGGGGGGTTACCGGGCTCCGCCCTTGACGAGGGGCCGACAGTCAGCCCCTTCGTGGTAACCCCGTCGGCGCACATGGGCAATGGCGGCTAACCGAGCCGGAGTGAGGACGCACACTCCCCGCGCGCTGTTGTTGTAGTTGTTGTTGTTGTTGTTGTTTCATGGGGAAGATGGGAGGAGGTATGGGGAGGTCCTAAACTCACTACTGGTGCCATACAATCACATTCTGGTGCAACGAAGAGTCAGAATTAATGGAAACGAGTCCTTAACTGACATAGACTAAGAATAACTAGCAAGATGTCCGAAAGTTGTCTACGTGAGATGCGGTGGACCTGGGCACGACATTTAATGGGGGAAAAAGGGGAAGGTCGGTTCTACAGAGTGTTGTTTACAGACAATGGGACTAGGGAATGGGGGATTGGGGATAGTTGGGGAGTATTGGGGAAATAGGGGAATATTTACAAGCGGATATGGATGGAGGCCAAATCCCATATCCGCAACAGTATTTTTACAGGATGTTACTTCAGATCTAAATGATATTAAACCTACCCAAGGGTCAAGTCGTGTCTGAGCTTGATTTTCACGACAAAGTCGACAATGCTCTTTTGCAGTGTAATAAGAAGGCTCCCGGGTGGTTGTAGGCATATCATCTTATGCCATAGCATAGAGGCGACAAGATTGTTAATGACGAGAGTTCTTCCGCGGTACAAAAGTTGAGAAAGAAGTCCTTTCCAAAGGGCCAGTTTTGCCATTACCTTGTCCGGTAACCCCACCCAGTTCTGCTGCTCAAAGGTGTTGTCTACTAGGAAAATACCGAGGTATTTGATGCCACTTTTCTGCCAGTTCACTCCTCCTGGTAAGACAATTGGCGGGCAATCTCCAGGTCCTATCCAAAGGGCTTCACTCTTCTTCCAGTTTACCTGGCCTGAACTAGCCTGACAATATGTCTTTAGTGCCTGAGCCACCGCAGTGACGTCAGCACTATTTTTTATATAAATACAGACATCATCTGCATAGGCAGAGACTTTTAGCGGTGTGGTAAGAATTGATCCAGTGAAGCCAGAAATGTGCGTACGTAATTGGAGCAGAAGAGGTTCGATGGCAAGAGAGTATAAAAGTCCAGATAGCGGGCAACCTTGCCGTACTCCCCGTTGTACAGCAATGGGGCTACACAATACTTGATTAATTTTAAGAACACTGGATATATTACAATACAAAAGTTTAACGTACGAGATAAAAATAGGCCCAAACCCAAAATTCTCCAAAACTCTAAAAAGGTACATGTGGTCAATACAGTCAAAGGCTTTTCCTTGGTCAATGAAAAACAGGCCAACATTCGTATCTAAAATGTTACAAAACCGAATGGTATCATGGATAAGAAAGACATTATTAAAAATAGTATGTCCAGGAATACAAAAGGATTGATGTTCTCCTATTAGTACATTCACAAAAGGTTTCATTCGATTAGACAAGGCTTTGGCTAAAATTTTATAATCCGTACATAAAACAGAAATAGGACGCCAGTTCTCTATAAGTTGAGTGTCCGCTTTCTTAGGAATTAAGGTGGTGACTGCTCTCCGGCAACTCCACGGCAGTTGTCCGTCCTCTAAACATTCATTCAATACCCGCAGTAGGTGAGGTCCAATGGCGTCCCAAAAAGCCTGGAAAAATTCACTAGTCAGCCCATCCAGTCCAGGGGCTTTATCAGGTTCCAAGGCCTTCAAGGCAGCGGTGAGCTCAGGTAACCTAAGAGGATCCTCCAACTGCTGCTTCTGATCCTCCGCCAATGTTGGAAGGTTAGAAACAAGTTCAGATATTGCATCCTGGTTAATGTCATGCCGCATAAACCGTTGTTTAAAATGTTTCCGGGCACATTCCCTGATTCTGCCATCTTCATAAAGGAGTTCCCCATCATGGAGCAAGCATGTAATCATTGACGAAGAGGCCCCCCTTTTAAGGCTGAAGAAGAATTTGGTTGGAGCATCAAGGTCGTGTATGTACCTCATCTTCAGGCACAACAAGGCATTTTGTGCTCGCCTTTCAGATATGGAATTCAGTAAGGCCGTTTTTCCATGAATTTTCTGCCTCATTTCCTGGTAGCTCACACTTGCAGTTCCCTGGAGCTGTTCCTGTAATTCCAGGATTTCATCTTCAAGTAGGGTTGTGGTTTTTCTTTCCTCCTGAACACCATACACACGATGTTGTTGGCAGAACAGTCTGATGTGCGTTTTGGCATTATCCCACCATTGTCTGAGGTTTGAGAAATTCCCTTGGGAGGCAACTAGGATATTCCAAATTTCCGGAAAAATGTCCTTAAAGGTACTATCATCAAGTAAGTTGTTATTAAATTTCCAAAAAGCACTCTTGTGTTTCGGGCAGGGGGCAGAAATTTTGAGAAATGTTGCGCTGTGGTCCGAGAATCCTGATGGGCAAATTTGGGATGACAGAACGAGGCGTTCAAGTGGAGGATTAATATAAAACTTGTCCAAGCGAGCAAGTACAATATTATTCTGAATGCCGATGCATTCCCATGCAAAACCATGCATCATGCACCATGCACCATGTGCCATGTGCCATGCACCATGCACCATGTGCATGCACCATGTGTATTGCCTGATTGATGGGTGCTGTACCCGCCATATACGTATCTGTTAAATTCATTTGTTTTAAAAATTGGGTGAGGGGGATTGTGGAGGCAGGATGGGGCTCTGCACTGTTCCTGTCTAGTTGGGGTTGGAGGGTGCAATTAAAATCTCCACCAATACAAACATGATTGTCTTGGTTTTTTAGGGCGTTTTGGCTGTCGAGGGACGTTAGGTGTGTCCCAAGGGCATTAAAAAAAACTCGCCGAGCTACAGGCGTACTTGGGGCATAGATATTAAAAATAGTATAGAATTTTCCACAGTAGTGGAATTCTAGGGATGCTAGGGATCCCTTGTGTATTTCGTCGAATTTAAGCGATGAAGGCGAAAAGGAGGGGCTAAGAATTATTGCGACACCGCCTTTACGGGAGTCACCGTTACTAAAAAAAAGGACAGGCCAGGGAAGAGCCTACACCACTCTGCGACACAGCAGTCGTTGGCATGGGTCTCTTGTAAGAGGGCAATGTCAACTTTCTTCTGTAATAAAAGGTCCCTTACTTGAACTTTACGGACAGAGCTACATCCTCCGTTAATATTCAAGCTACAAATGGAAAAACTCATTACAGCCACAAGGAGGAGTGACAACCACTCAATTTTTTGATAGTAGTTCATTCTTAGCTTTTTGTAAACACTTCTTTAACCGGTGACGTTGGGAGGAATTGAAATAAAAAACGTGGGGCCGTTTTACCATCAATCTAGCGGAATGTATAAAATCAGGTAGCTCTGGAAAAAAGGTTTCTATAACAACATTCCTTTTTCGGAATGTGCTCTTAAGAAACCTTTTTATCTCAGAGGGAGGGATTGGAGGGGTTTCTTCTTCCTTAAGGCCGCCACATTCACTAACAGAGTCATCTATATCAGATGGCTCAGATGGTGTGTCACACTGGTTTTCATCATTTAGTTCCTCACCGTCATCACATCCCTCCACATTATCGGATGGGGCATAGTCCATAGAGGGAGGGGATGGGGAGGGAGAGAAATGAGCCATCTTCAGGGGAGGGGGGTGGGGGGTACTAATTTTTGCGGTTCAACCATATCAGTTTCTAGGTCAGTAGATAAGGGGGAGGATTCATCCACATCTATGTCCTCCAATACAGAGAAACGATTTTCTGTGACGAGGGACAAATCTGGGGCCGGGGGCTGTCGGTTTTCAGTTGTAGGTTTTTTAAAGAGATGACCGTTTTCATCTGTTGTTTGCAAATGTCTTTTTCCTTTTGGGCAGACTAATTGAAACTCGTCCTGGTTAGTGGGAAGAGATTGCAGGGGTTTAGGGGGAGGGGGGGAGGGAGGACGTGATCATCGGGAGGGGATTTCCATTGGCTACCACGGCGAGAGAGATAGGATCAGTTATAGCAGGCAACAAGCTGTGATTTGACGATGTCGCCTGGGGGGGGAGGTCTATCGTTGACAAGATATGGCTGCAATTAGATCCTTCAGTAGAGGGAGGGGTCCCTGTTTCAAGGGGAGGGAGAGGGGGTACGGCGGGGGTACTTGGATCGGTGGTAGGAGGGCTTGGGTCGGTGGTAGACAGATTGGGATCAGTGATGGTAAGGCTTGGGTCGATGGTGGGAAGGTTCGGGTCGGTGGTGGGAGGGTTTGGGTCGGCGGCGGGAAGGCTTGGTTTGGTGGTGGGAAGGCTTGGTTCGGTGGTGGGAAGGCTTGGGTCGGTGGTACCCAAGCGGTCGGTGGTAGGAGGGCTTGGGTCTTTGGTCGGTGGTACCCAAGCGGGTCGGTGGTACCCAAGCGGTCGGTGGTAGGAGGGCTTGGGTCGGTGGTAGACAGATTGGGATCAGTGGTGGTAAGGCTTGGGTCGATGGTGGGAAGGTTCGGGTCGGTGGTGGGAGGGTTTGGGTCGGTGGCGGGAAGGCTTGGTTTGGTGGTGGGAAGGCTTGGTTTGGTGGCGGGAAGGCTTTGTTCGGTGGTGGGAGGGTTTGGATCGTTGGTGGGAAGGTTGGGGGGGGTGCTTATTCCCGGTTCGGAGGGGAGGTTGTACTTGTGGAGAATTCTCTTTTCGGGGGCAGTCATGCTTAACATGCCCAAATTGTCCGCAACCAAAACATTTTAGAACGTTGGTGGACATGTACACTGTATATTCATTCTGTTGATGTTTTAATTTTATTATAAGGTTTAAATCCTTCTGGGAATCTTTTAAAATCATAAACACTTGCCGCCGAAATGAAACCACGTGCCTTAAATCGTTGTTTCGTGACCCGAAGGGAATCATGGAGATACGAGACATGATGGTACCGTATCGGGACAATTCTTTAATTAGTACATCGTCGGATACAAATGGGGGGCAATTGGATATCACGACTTTTATCGCTGGGCTATCTAGTGGGGAAATCATAACAAATAAATCTGGATCGATTGTCAAACCCTGTTCGACAATTTGTGGGACACAAGTCGGACAAAAAAATGACGATCCGCTTGTTCATCCACGAAGCGGCAACAACCTTGTCGATCCCGACAACACGACCGGTTGCGAGGACAACGTCCTCGACACTAACCTCACGTTCCGGAGGTACACAAAAGAACCCGTGCTTACGGGTCAGGCTCTGAAAGGCCGTAAATCGAGGTAGTGCAGCTGCCATGCTGGGACAGCTGCACTTACAACCCCTCCCCAACTCGGGAGCAACAACACAGAGCACTCACAGGCCTCCACAAGCAGACGCCATGACAGTACAACCAGCATACAAATGGCCAGCAGGTGGAGAGAGAGAGAGAAAGAGAGAAAAAGAGAGAAAAAGAGAGAAAAAGAGACAAAAAGAGAGAAAAAGAGAGAAAAAGAGAGAGAAAGAGAGAGAAAGAGAGAGAAAGAGAGAGAAAGAGAGAGAAAGAGAGAGAAAGAGAGAGACTTTTGTGCCTTTTTATTATAAAAATACAAGCCATTTCACAAAGCGGTTGTAAGCAAAGCAACCAGTTTAAAGAAACATTTTGTAAGGATCATGAATTCACCAAAAGGAGCAAATGATATTTAAAGGAAACTAGCAAGTATATAAATTTTACAAACCAAAGGTGAAGACACAAACAAAACCACAAACAATTTTTAAAGGAAATGCTCATGCAAGAGCTATGACCACATCAAGAGAAAGAGAGAGAAAGAGAGAGAAAGAGAGAGAAAGAGAGAGAAAGAGAGAGAAAGAGAGAGAAAGAGAGAGAATGAGAGAAAGAGAGAAAGAAAGAGAGAGAGAGAGAGAGAGAGAGAGAGAGAGAGAGAGAGAGACTTTTGAGTCCTTTTATTACAAAAAGTAAAAATATACATGTTTTAGAATCAAATCAATAATGCAAACAAAAAGAAGAACCACCCAATGATCATCAAATTAAAGAAACATAATCAGCATCTCATAACAGTATTTTCAATTCGTTTTCTTCAATCTCACAAAAACCACCGACACACCAAGTATCAGAGAGAGACAGAGAGAAAGGCAGAGAGAATCAGAGAGAGACTGACTGTTTCTTCCTTTTATTACAAGAGTACAAAAAATCAGTAATGTTCAGTCATAAAGAAACAAAGCACAATAAAAATGGTCTCAAGGAAAAATTATTATCAAATCATCATCATCAAGTGTGCATATGACATCATTAAAACCCCACTTTTCTTTAAAACATGTTAAATTCTTGTTCATTTTTAAAAACCGGTACTCTAGCTTTAGTCTTGCATTTACAAGAGCCTTAAAGGTGAGCAGTACATCATATGACGAGTCAGAAGCGTTTCCCATTTTTTTCTTTCTGGATTTATAAATTGCAAACTTGGCCTGGCCAATTAAAAAATTCATTAAAACCACATTTCTAAGGGAAGACGGTCCTAAAACACCATAAATAAAAACATTGTGATTGAAGAGGGAACCAAGCTTCACAAAGCGTTCCTGAAGGAATGTAAAAAGAGGTTGCAATCGTTCACACTCAAGGTATATATGCGGTAGGGTTTCAATGGATGCACAGAAAGGGCATAAATTAGAGTTAGCAGTAGAAAACCGGTTCAGTAAAACATTATAAGGTAAAATCCAGTGTACAAGTTTCCATTGAATATCTCCAACATACTTTGGAGTAGGCAAAAGATAAAAACTTCGCCAATTGAGGCAATTGGGGGGTATTGGGGGTAAAACATCCCGCCATCGAAGCCTCGGGTGCCCAGAAAATGTTTTTGCGTATAAAATTTTAACGTACGCATTGTACAAAGTTTTCTTTGGAAAGGCAGGAAGGGGTAATGCAGTATCATCAGGGCTGTTCAGGCCAGGGGACAGATTAAGTGGCGGGCTGAAGACTAGGAGTTTGGGGAAGTCACCCGCTGTTTCCTCGGGGGAAGGGCCAAGTTCCTCGCAGGTATTACGATACATTGTGGATATCCCTTGAAGGAACCGAGAGATGATCCTGACAGATTTTATTCCGGTTTTTTGTGCCACAGCGGCAGCACTCAGCCGGTAGCTCCCAGACTCTGTCATGAGGTCTTTCACTCGCAGCAGCTTGGCATCAACAAAGCGTTGAACGAGTCCCCTATTATTCAAGCTGTTTTCCAGGAAGGGGTTGTAGCATAGGGGCTCATTCATCAACATTTCCATGTTGTATGTTGCCATTTCACGGGAAAAGGACAGGGCTTGCCAGGCGTTCATCACCCCTTGGTAAAAGGTGGGCAGCAAGGATGAATCGATTTGATGAGGGTTCATCAAGAAAAGTTCTCGGTCGTAACCCAGCTTGCATGTAAGCTGTAATATGCAGTTAGCCAGAGGCCTCCAGAGTAGGGCTTCATCTCCATATACAAGTTGGCGCACGATATGAAGCCGGAAGACCATAATCCGGCTGCGGATATCAATAAGACCTTGGCCACCTTCAGTGAGTGGTAAGTATGCCACGGGGGGTTGGAGCCAGTGTTTCCCGCTCCAGAAAAAGTCGACAATGCTCTTTTGCAGTGTAATAAGAAGGCTCCCGGGCGGTTGTAGGCATATCATCTTATGCCATAGCATAGAGGCGACAAGATTGTTAATGACGAGAGTTCTTCCGCGGTACGAAAGTTGAAAAAGAAGTCCTTTCCAGCGGGCCAGTTTTGCCATTACCTTGTCTGGTAATCCCACCCAGTTCTGTTGCTCAAAGGTGTTGTCTCCGAGGAAAATACCGAGGTATTTAATGCCACTTTTCTGCCAGTTCACTCCTTCTGGTAGGACAATTGGCGGGCAATCTCCAGGTCCTATCCAAAGGGCTTCACTCTTCTTCCAGTTTACCTGGCCTGAACAAGCCTGACAATATGTTTTTAGTGCTTGAGCCACCGCAGTGACGTCAGCACTATTTTTTATATAAATACAGACATCATCTGCATAGGCAGAGACTTTTAGCGGTGTGGTAAGAATTGATCCAGTGAAGCCAGAAATGTGCGTACGTAATTGGAGCAGAAGAGGTTCGATGGCAAGAGAGTATAAAAGTCCAGATAGCGGGCAACCTTGCCGTACTCCCCGTTGTACAGCAATGGGGCTACACAATACTTGATTAATTTTAAGAACACTGGATATATTACAATACAAAAGTTTAACGTACGAGATAAAAATAGGTCCAAACCCAAAATTCTCTAAAACTCTAAAAAGGTACATGTGGTCAATACAGTCAAAGGCTTTTCCTTGGTCAATAAAAAACAGACCAACATTCATATTAAAATTGTTACAAAACCGAATGGTATCACGGATAAGAAAGATATTATTAAAAATAGTACGTCCAGGAATACAAAAGGATTGATGTTCTCCTATTAGTACATTCATAAAAGGTTTCATTCGATTAGACAAGGCTTTGGCTAAAATTTTATAATCCGTACATAAAACAGAAATAGGACGCCAGTTCTCTATAAGTTGAGTGTCCGCTTTCTTAGGAATTAAGGTGGTGACTGCTCTCCGGCAACTCCATGGCAGTTGTCCATCCTCTAAACATTCATTCAATACCCGCAGTAGGTGAGGTCCAATGGTGTCCCAAAAAAACTGGAAAAATTCACTTGTCAGCCCATCCAGTCCAGGGGCTTTATCAGGTTCTAAGGCCTTCAAGGCAGCGGTGAGCTCAGGTAACCTAAGAGGATCCTCCAACTGCTGCTTCTGATCCTCCGCCAATGTTGGAAGGTTAGAAACAAGTTCCGATATTGCATTCTGGTTAATGTCATGCCGCATAAACCGTTGTTTAAAATGTTTCCGGGCACATTCCCTGATTCTGCCATCTTCATAAAGGAGTTCCCCATCATGGAGCAAGCGTGTAATCATTGACGAAGAGGCCCCCCTTTTAAGGCTGAAGAAGAATTTGGTTGGAGCATCAAGGTCGTGTATGTACCTCATCTTCAGGCGCAATAAAGCATTTTGTGCTCGCCTTTCGGATATGGAATTCAGTAAGGCCGTTTTTCCATGGATTTGTTGCCTCATTCCCTGGTAGCTCACACTTGCGGTTCCCTGAAGCTGTTCCTGTAATTCCAGGATTTCATCTTCAAGTAAGGTTGTGGTTTTTCTTTCCTCTTGAACACCATACGCACGATATTGTTGGCAGAATAGTCTGATGTGCGTTTTGGCATTATCCCACCATTGTCTGAGGTTTGAGAAATTCCCTTGGGAGGCAACCAGAATATTCCAAATTTCTGGAAAAATGTCCTTAAAGGTACTATCATCAAGTAAGTTGTTATTAAATTTCCAAAAAGCACTCTTGTGTTTCGGGCAGGGGGCAGAAATTTTGAGAAATGTTGCGCTGTGGTCCGAGAATCCTGATGGGCAAATTTTGGATGACAGAACGAGGCGTTCAAGTGGAGGATTAATATAAAACTTGTCCAAGCGAGCAAGTACAATATTACCCTGAATGCATCGACACCATGTGTATTGCCTGATTGATGGGTGCTGTACCCGCCATATATCTGTCAAATTCATTTGTTTTAAAAATTTGGTGAGAGGGATTGTGGAGGCAGGATGGGGCTCTGCACTGTTCCTGTCTAGTTGGGGTTGGAGGGTGCAGTTAAAATCTCCACCAATACAAACATGATTGTCTCGGTTTTTTAGGGCGTTTTGGCTGTCGAGGGACGTTAGGTGTGTCCCAAGGTCATTAAAAAAAACTCGCCGAGCTACAGGCGTACTTGGGGCATAGATATTAAAAATAGTATAGAATTTTCCACAGTAGTGGAATTCTAGGGATGCTAGGGATCCCTTGTGTATTTCGTCGAATTTAAGCGATGAAGGCGAAAAGGAGGGGCTAAGAATTATTGCGACACCGCCTTTGCGGGAGTCACCGTTACTAAAGAAGGACAGGCCGGGGAAGAGCCTACACCACTCTGCGACACAGTAGTCGTTGGCATGGGTCTCTTGTAAGAGGGCAATGTCAACTTTCTTCTGTAATAAAAAATCCCTTACTTGAACTTTGCGGACAGAGCTACATCCTCCGTTAATATTCAAGCTACAAATGGAAAAACTCATTACAGCTATAAGGAGGAGTGACCACCACTCAATTTTTTGATAGCAGTTCATTCTTAGCTTTTTGCGACCACTTCTTTAAACGGTGACGTTGGGAGGAATTGAAATTAAAAACGTGGGGCCGTTTTACCATCAGTCTAGCGGAATGTATAAAATCAGGTAGCTCCGGAAAAAAGGTTTCTATTACAACATTCCTTTTTCGGAATGTGTCCTTAAGAAACCTTTTTATCTCGGAGGGAGGGATTGGAGGGATTTCTTCTTCCTTGAGGCTACCACATTCACTAACAGAGTCATCTATATCAGATGGCTCAGATGGTGTGTCACACTGGTTTTCATCATTTATCTCCTCACCGTCATCACATCCCTCCACGTTATCGGATGGGGCATAGTCCATAGAGGGGGGGGACGGGGAGGGCATCTTCAGGGGAGCAGGGGGGGGGTACTAATTTTTGCGGTTCAACCATATCAGTTTCTAGGTCAGTAGACAAGGGCGAGGATTCATCCACATCTATGTCCTCCAATACCGAGAAACGATTTTCTGTGACGAGGGACAAATCTAGGCCAGAGAGGGGGGGCTGTCGGTTTTCAGTTGTAGGTTTTTTAAAGAGATGACCGTTTTCATCTGTTGTTTGCAGATGTCTTTTTCCTTTTGGGCAGACTAATTGAAACTCGTCCTGGTTAGTGGGAAGAGATTGCAAGGGTTTGGGGGGAGGGGGGGGGAGGGAGGACGTGATCATCGGGAGGGGATTCCCATCGGCTACCACGGCGGGAGAGGTAGGATCAGTTATAGCAGGCAACAAGCTGTGATTGGACGATGTCGCCTGGGGGGTGAGATCTATAGTTAACAGGAGATGGCTGCAATTAGATCCTTCAGTAGAGGGAGGGGCCCCTGTTTCAAGGGGAGGGGAAGGGGGGACGGCGGGGGGGTTTGGATTGGTGGTAAGAGGGCTTGGGTCGGTGGTGGACAGATTGGGATCAGTGGTGATAAGGCTTGGGTCGATGGTGGGAAGGTTCGGGTCGGTGGTGGGAGGGCTTGGTTCGGCGGCGGGAGGGCTTGGTTCGGTGGTGGGAAGGCTTGGGTCAGTGGTGGAAGGGTTTGGACCGGTGGTGGGAAGGTGGGGGGGTTGCTTATTCCCGGTTCGGAGGGGAGGTTGCACTTGTGGAGAATTCTCTTTTCGGGGGCAGTCATGCTTAACATGCCCAAATTGTCCGCAGCCAAAGCATTTTAGAACGTTGGTGGACACGTACACTGTATATTCGTTCTGTTGATGTTTTAATTTTATTATAAGGTTTAAATCCTTCTGGGAATTTTTTAAAATCATAAACACTTGCCGCCGGAATGAAACCACGTGCCTTAAATCGTTGTTTCGTGACCCAAAGGGAATCATGGAGATACGAGACACGATGGTACCGTATCGGGACAACTCTTTAATTAGTACATCGTCGGATACAAATGGGGGGCAATTTGATATCACGACTTTTATCGCTGGGCTATCTAGTGGGGAAATCATTACAAATAAATCTGGATCGATTGTCAAACCCTGTTCGACAATTTGTGGGACACAATCCACGTCGGACAAAAAAATAACGATCCGCTTGTTCATCCGTGAAGCGGCAACAACCTTGTCGATCCCGACAACACGACCGGTTGCGAGGACAACGTCCTCGACACTAACCTCACGTTCCGGAGGTACACAAAAGAACCCGTGCTTACGGGTCAGGCTCTGAAAGGCCGTAAATCGAGATAGTGCAGCTGCCATGCTGGAACAGCTGCACTTACAACCCCTCCCCAACTCGGGGAGGGTGAATATATAATACAATCTTCCCTACCCGAACTCCGGGAATGGGAAGCAATCAGACCTCTCCGATTTCCCTAACTTCGGAAAAGGGAGGCAACAAAACAAACTGAAGGAAGGATAAACGAAAGGAAAAAAAGGAAATAGAGGTTTAAGATGAAGGAGCAAACACCGATCGGGCGACGCCCAAAAACGGCGAACCCTTACCAGCGATCACCCTGTGCTCTCCGGCTCTCTCTCCCGTCTCAACGTATATGGGAATCACCAGGAAGACTCCACGAACAGGTACAAGGACACGGAGGGGGGAAAACGGGAGGGGGGGGGGGGTGGAGCAACAACACAGAGCACTCACAGGCCTCCACAAGCAGACGCCATGACAGTACAACCAGCATACAAACGACCAGCAGGGGGCGCGAGAGAGAGAGAGAGAGAGAGAGAGAGAGGGGGAGGGAGCGGCAGAGAGAGAATTGAATTTGCAACACCATTTATTTCACAAAAAATACACCAGGTCAAGTTACATTTTTACAGGAGAGAAAAATAAAAATAAAAACAACAGTTCTTAATGTTAAAAATAAAAGTACAAATTCGATTCATTTACAACACATAATGCTTCATTAATACACCATTTGCACTCAAAGAGTTTGACATTTTCATTCGCCACATAATAATCAAACTCTAACCTTATTCTTGCAGACACCAGCCCTTTAAACATAGGAACAACATCAAACCCATGCCCATTATCAATTTTAATTTTCCTTGATTTATATATTGAATATTTTGCTACAGCAACGAAAAGTTTAGGAGAACACCAGAGTCCTTGCAGGAGGGTCTGAAAGATACACCAAAAATAAAAGAGTGTGAAGTAAAAGGAAAAGACAACTGCTCAAAAAGGTGTGTGAGAATCAAGAAAAGAAGTATTAGTCTTTCGCATTTCACATAGGCATGAAAGAGATCCTCCTTCTGGACACAGAAGGGGCATGCTACTGGCACTGAGCCGTCAAGGTGATGAACAAAGGTGTTTGTAGGGAGAGCCCAATGTGCTAGTCTCTACTGGATATCTGCGAGGAACCCGTAAATATGTAGTTTGTACATATTAGGCCACAGTGGCGTGGCAGGAGACCCTGGCCCTAACCTTTCTGACCACAAGGCCACTCGCGCCACTCCAGAGAAGGGTGATGCTTGGTTTTCTCGAAGGAGCTTGTGAATACCCGCCTTTTTTACCAAATGAAAAGGAGATACAAGTTCACCATTTGACTGGAGAGCTGGGAGCACCTTAATTTCAGGGAAAGACAGCCGAAAATCCTCGACATTGTTTATACCTTCCCAGCCAATATTTAACTCCTTAAACTTCCTCTTGACGATGCGTATAATTTGGCTGACAATACGCATGGATCTTAAACCAAGAATGGCCGCCACCCTGCCAGCAGACATCCATTTTGTCCCAGATGTATCCCTCAGGTCACAAACTTTGCCAATTCCTCCTTGAGTAAATTTCCTAATCAAAGTCGGACTATGAGGAATGCATGGAAAAAAACCGTTATAGAAAATAGGCTCTTGGATAAACATCCGGCAATTATAAGCCTCAAGGCAACGATGAACCCCAAAACCTTTCCAAACTCTCAGCAAACCCTGATAAAAAAATTGGGATTGAAACTAAGCTGACACGGTCAAGGTTCACCAGGAACAAGTGCCTATCATAACACAGGCCTCCCGCTTGTTGCAACAAGCAAAACGCAAATGAGCGCCAAGGCAGCTCTTCAGCATACAACAGACGTTGCACAGACTGTAGGCGAAAAGCCATAAGCCGGGTGGACACATCCACAATTCCATGTCCACCCTCCTTCCGAGGATGGTACAGTATTTGCGGCCGAAGCCAGTGGTATCCATTCCAAAAGAAATTGACCAAGACCCGCTGGATGGCTGGTATCAACTCCTTGGGTGGCTGCAAGGCAATTAGTTTATGCCATAATCTTGCTGCTATCAAGTTATTTATAACAAGAGTGCGGCCTTTGTAAGAAAGAGATCGCAGCAGTCCTTCCCATCGTTTCAACCGGTGTGTAATTTGTTCAATCATTCCTTCCCAGTTCTTCATTTCTACTTCCTGGTTGCCGAGATAGACACCAAGATATTTGACCCCATCTGTTTTCCACTCTAAATTATGTGGGAGTGATGGTGGCAGTGTTAAAGAAAGGTTATCTGAACCGCACCATAAGGCTACAATCTTGCCCCAATTTACTTTGGCAGAAGAGGCCGCAGAGTAGTCTTTAAGGCAACGCTGCACCGCAGCAACACTACTTGGGCCTTTAATCAGAACACATACATCATCAGCATAAGCTGTGACCACAAATCTTGAACTAAAAACGGCTCCCACATCCTGAGTTATTCGCTGCCTGATGGATGCTAAGAGTGGTTCAAGGGCAATTATATACAGAAGTCCAGAAAGGGGACAACCTTGACGGATACCCCGTCGGAAAGGAAAAGGGGGACATAAACTATTGTTTACTTTCATCATGCAGAAGGTGTTAGTGTATAACAGCTTAACATATGAAATGAAAGTTTCGCCAAAACCCATCCGCTCCAGAACAGAAAACAAATATGTATGATCAACACGATCAAAAGCCTTTGTTTGGTCAAGAAACAACAACCCAAAACTGGCACGCAAGTACTTATTACAAGAAATAATATCCCTTATCAAAAAAATATTGTCATAAATTGACCTTCCTGGTACACAGTAGGTCTGGTCAGGGTGCACAATAGAGCTGATCACAGTTCCCAAACGGTTTGCTAAAGCCTTTGACAAAAGCTTGTAATCCGCACACAGCAATGAGACAGGTCGCCAGTTCTCGACTAGTTGAGTGTCCCCAGCCTTTGGCAACAGGCACATGACTGCTCTTCTGCAGGACAGGGGAAGCTCTCCAACATGAAGGCATTCATCAAATACCTCAAGCAGGTCAGGTCCCACAAGTTTCCAAAAAGTCTTATAGAACTCTCCAGGCAAACCATCAATCCCAGAGGCTTTACCATCCTTCAAGCTCTGCATAGCAGTTTCAAGTTCAGCAGCCGAAACTGACATGTTCAATGTGCGTTGCTGGTCCTCCTCAAGTCTTGGAAGCCCAGTAGTCAGCTCCTGCAAGATCTCATTACTTATGCTCTGGGGGGAGTACAAGTTTGTATAAAAACCCTTCAAAACAGACTTAATCTCCTGTTGGGAGGTCACTATTGACCCATTAGCAGCACGTAGCCCGTGAATCTGTTGTGCTTTTTTGACAGAGTTCTCCAAACTAAAGAAGTCCTTATTTGGCATATCCAAAGTCAAGTAACTCATCCTCATACGCACCAAGGTACCCATTGCCCGCTGCCTCACCATTTCGGTCAGTAACGACCTTTTTGTCCATAGTAACTGATCATATCCCAAATCTTTCCCAGCCCCATTACGATTCTGTTCCAATTCTGCAATTTCGGCCTTTAATGAGTCAACTGAGAGACTTTGCATTTTAGTAGTAAACAGACTATTGTAGCGGTTACCGCTGGATGCACACAATCGCCTTGCACCGGCCAGAACACAGCCAGACGCGCCTCTCCCGGGCATGCCCGGACTCACTGTTCCCGGGCACGCCCGAACCTCCCGGGCACGCCCGGTCTCGTCTTTCCAGGGCTCGCCCAGAGCGTCCGGGCATGCCCGCTCTCGCCTTTCCAGGGCTCGCCCAGAGCGTCCGGGCATGCCCGCTATCGCCTTTCTAGGGCTCGCCCAGAGCGTCCGGGCATGCCCGCTATCGCCTTTCCAGGGCTCGCCCAGAGCGTCCGGGCATGCCCGCTCTCGCCTTTCCAGTGCTCGTCCAGAGCGCCCGGGCACGCCCAGCCTCGACTTGCCAGGCCGCAGCCAAACACGCCCGGGCAGGTCCAGACTCGCCTTTCCAAGGCTCGCCCTTGACACCCGGGCATGCCCGGTATAGCTTTTGCCGGGCAAACTTCCCGACATAAATTTGTATATATATTGCTGCCCGATAAACGGGCTTTCGTCAGAATACCTGAGCTGTTTTGTTTCAATAAAGCAACTCGGACGAATTCCGTCTTTGGTCGCGTCAATTCTTTCGACTTGCGTTGGAGCGCAGCTCCTTCACTGGTGACCTACCGACATGGACACGGCAGTGACTCTTAAACTGCCTACCTTCTGGGAGGCTCACGCGGCTGTTTGGTTCACGCAGGCGGACTCCCAGTTCGCCCTGCGAGGCATCACCGCGGATGACACCCGCTTCCACCACGTCGTGGCAGCGCTCGGTTCCGCCACCGCGGCCCGCGCCCTGAGCCTCCTCGAGCACCCGCCGGCTGCCGACAAGTATGACGCGCTGAAGACGCTCCTCCTCGACGCTTTCGCCCTCTCACCGGCAGCATGCGCACGGCGCCTGCTCGACCTGCCCGAGCTCGGCGACACGCGCCCGTCCGAGCGCATGGACTATATGCTCTCGTTGCTCGGTGAGCACTCTCCGGATTTTCTGTTCCGCGAGTTGTTCCTTCGCCAGCTGCCTCACCCGGTACGCCTCGCGCTGGCTGGCACGTCGATCACCGATCCCCGCGCCCTCGCCAGGGAAGCCGATAAGATCTCCTCGGCGGGCCAACACATCGGCGCGGCTACCTGGAGCCTGCCGCCATCCGAGGCGACGCCCACGACGCCCGAGCGCCCTGCGCGGTTGGAGGCCGAACTGCCGGTGAAACTGGCGGCCGCCACGCTGCACCGACCGCTTCCGACACGACGGCCGGGGCCTCCACCTGACCAGGCGTGGTGTTATTACCACGCCAGGTTCGGACACAAGGCTCGGACGTGCCGACCCCCGTGCACTTTCGGCAAGTCGGGAAACTGCCGGGCCGGCGTTCATTCCCAGCCATGAGCGCCGGCCACTCGGGCAACTTGCTTTTTATTCGGGACAAAGCGTCCGGGTGGCGTTTCCTTTGTGACACCGGCGCCCAACTGAGCGTCATACCCGCCTCCGAGCAGGACAGGCGGGACGCCGTTTGCGGCCCCTCTTTGGTCGCTGCTAATGGCTCAGCCAAACGCACTTTCGGCCCGTGCAACGTCACCCTCTGCTTCGGCAGCCAGCGCTTTCAGTGGACCTTTGTGACCGCCTGCCTCCCCATGGCTTTGCTGGGCGCCGACTTCCTCTGCGTGCACGGGCTGCTGGTCGACGTCAAACGTCGTCGCCTTGTCAACGCCGAGACCTTCAGCTCCCTGGCTTGCACGATGAGCAGCTCCGCGCCAACCGAACTGGCGTGCGCCCTCCCAACGGCATATCGTGCGCCCTCCCAACGCCCTCCCAACGTGCGCCCTCCCAACGCTCGCCTGCTCGCGGAATTCCCGGCCCTCACACGGCCGACGTTTTCGGCCGTCGCAGTGCAGCATGGGATCGAGCACCACATACCCACTACGGGCCCGCCGGTCTACGCCAGGGCCCGCCGCCTCGACCCGGCCAAGCTCGCCGTGGCAAAGGCCGAGTTCGACGCGTTGGAGCACCTCGGCATCGTGCGGCGCTCCAATAGCGCGTGGGCCTCACCACTGCACATCGTGCCAAAGCCGGGGGGCGGATGGCGCCCGTGTGGCGACTACCTCCGCCTCAACAATGCTACCACCCCCGACAGGTACCCGATCCCGCACATCCAGGACTTTTCCGCCCGTTTGGCGGGACGGGTCATATTTTCCAAAATTGACCTGATACGGGGATACCACCAGGTACCTGTCCGGGCGGCCGACGTCCCGAAGACGGCCGTCATCACGCCGTTCGGCCTGTTCGAATTTTTGAGGATGCCGTTTGGCCTCAAGAACGCGGCCCAGGCGTTCCAGCGCTTAATGGAAGGCGTGCTGCGCGACCTGCCATTTCTTTTCGTCTATCTGGACGACATCCTCGTCGCCAGCACGTCCCGCGCCGAGCACCTCCTCCACCTCCGAACACTGTTCGGTCGCCTCAGCGAGCATGGCTTAATTGTCAACCCGGCCAATTGCCACTTCGGCACGACGACCGTTGACTTTTTGGGCCACCGCATCACCAAGACCGGGGCCGTGCCGCTGCCGACCAAGGTCGAGGCCATCACCACGTTCCTGCGTCCCCGTTCCATCAAGGCCCTACAAGAGTTCCTCGGCATGGTGAATTTTTATCACCGATTCGTGCCCCGCGCTGCTCAGCTCATGCGGCCCCTTTACGAGGCCCTCCGGGGCAAGCCGGCCAAGCATGACATCGTTTGGTCCGCGGCCATGGACGCGGCCTTCGCGAGCGCAAAACGGGCCCTCGCCGACGCAACGCTGCTGGCTCACCCAGTGCTCAACGCACCCATCGCCCTCACTACGGACGCCTCCAACTACGCGGTGGGCGCCGTCCATGAACAATGGGTGGACGGGGTTTGGCAGCCACTCGCTTTTTTCAGCCGGCAGCTCCGGCCGAACGAGTTAAAATACAGCACGTTCGACCGCGAGCTGCTCGGTCTATTCCTGGCCGTTCGCCATTTCCGACACCTCCTGGAGGGCCGCCCGTTCACGGCTTTCGTCGACCACAAGCCGTTGGTCTACGCAATGGCCAAAGTCACGGAGCCGTGGTCGGCCCGCCAGCAGCGCCACCTCTCCGCCGTGTCGGAATTCACCACGGACATCCGGCACGTCGCCGGCAAAGACAACGCTGTGGCCGACTGTCTTTCTCGGGCCAGCGCGAACGCGGTCCACCTCGGCGTGGACTTCGCGCTCATGGCGGCCGACCAGACGACCGACACCTCGGTGCAGGCCCTCCGGGCGGCGGACACGGGTCTCCGCCTGGCCGACATCCCCTCCGCGGGCACCGTCCTGCTCTGCGACGTCTCCAAGGGCCAGCCTCCCCTCATCGTGCCCGTTTCCTGGCAGCGCCGCATCTTCGCCTCCATCCACGGCCTTTCTCACCCGGGCCGGAAAGCTTCTCAGAAGCTGGTGTCGGCGCGTTTCGTCTGGCACGGCCTTTGACGGAACGTCCGCGACTGGGCCAACGCCTGCACGGCCTGCCAGCGGGCCAAGGTCCACCGCCACACCCAGGCCCCGCTGGCACCTTTCACCGTGCCTGCACGGCATTTCGACCACGTCCACGTGGACCTGGTGGGTCCCCTGCCCCCATCGCGGGGGTTCACCCACCTGCTCACCATGGTGGACAGGACCACCAGGTGGCCGGAGGCCATGCCCCTCACCTCCACCACCACCGCCAACGTGGCGCAGGCGTTCATCGCCACCTGGGTCGCGCGCTTCGGCGCACCAGCGGACATCTCTTCCGACCGCGGCCCACAGTTCACGTCCGAACTTTGGGGCGCGGTCGCCCGCTCGTTGGGGGTCACGCTGCACCGCACCACGGCCTACCACCCCCAAACCAACGGGTTGTGCGAGCGGTTTCACCGCTCCATGAAGGCCGCACTTGTGGCCGGCCTTCAGGACGACGGTTGGACTGACCGGCTGCCGTGGGTCCTTTTGGGCCTCCGCACGGCCCCCAAGGAGGACCTCTGGGCGTCTGCCGCTAAGCTCGTCTACGGCCAGCCGCTCCGCGTCCCGGGCGAGTTCGTGCCCGACGCTACCTGTCCCTGGTCCGCCGCACACCAGCGCTCGGACCTCCAGGAGGCCGCCCGCCGATTTGCCCCCGTGCCAACGTCCCGCCACGGTGGCCCCCAGTCCTACGTCCCCCCGGCGCTTCGCACAGCGGAGTACGTCTTTGTGCGTCATGACGCGCACCGGGGGCCACTCCGGCCGCCGTACGACGGGCCCTTCCGGGTCCTGCGACGGGGCGACAAGTCCTTTGTCGTCGACGTTGGCGGCCGGTCGGACCGGATCTCTGTGGACCGCCTCAAACCGGCGCACATGGACGTCGACCGACCACCACGGTTGGCCCTTCCTCCACGGCGAGGCCGCCCCCCGTCCACAGTTCCCCCCGCTCGACCACCCACCACCACGTCGGACCCCTCCCCACGATCCTCCAGGGGTCGCTTCGGCCGGGTCATCCGGACCCCCCTTAAATTGACCCTGCCGGTGCAGGTCGATTCTGGAGGGGCGTGTGTAGCGGTTACCGCTGGATGCACACAATCGCCTTGCACCGGCCAGAACACGGCCAGACGCGCCTCTCCCGGGCATGCCCGGACTCACTGTTCCCGGGCACGCCCGAACCTCCCACGCATGCCCGCTCTCGCCTTTCCAGGGCTCGCCCAGAGCATCTGGGCATGCCCGCTATCGCCTTTCCAGGGCTCGCCCAGAGCGTCCGGGCATGCCCGCTCTCGCCTTTCCAGTGCTCGTCCAGAGCGCCCGGGCACGCCCAGCCTCGACTTGCCATGCCGCAGCCAAACACGCCCGGGCAGGTCCAGACTCGCCTTTCCAAGGCTCGCCCTTGACACCCGGGCATGCCCGGTATAGCTTTTGCCGGGCAAACTTCCCGACATAAATGTGTATATTGTCGCGATCCCGTCTGTGGAATGTATCCCAGCACGGAATACGGACGTTAATGTCCGGGCTTCAAGTAGTCCACGGAGTGAACAAAAGAGAACTCAATAAACACAATTGTGTTTTAATCGGCCTTCTAGGGGTAAGGCACGATTATTTATTGGCTCGATCACAAAACCATAAAAGGTAACAGGATGGAATACTGCACAAAGCCTGCAGGAACGGTCGGCACCAGGAGCTCCAACCAGGACGCAGGTAATATCTCTCGCGGTTCCAATCGACGACCTCCGGGACTCGGAGGGTAACAGGATGGAATACCGCACAAGGCCGGCAGGAACGGTCGGCCAGTAGCTCCAACACGAAGCCGGGAATCACTCGTTCTCTTCTGGAGTTCCTCGCTCGTAAAATACAGAACGGTATTCGACCAGCCCAACTCGGCTGTCCGGAGGCTTCAAGGAAAACCCTTATGATATTTCCCACTCGGAGCCTTCGAGCCGTGTGCGTCGCCTAAGATGGCGACCGCGCTCTCTGACCCTCCACCAATCACGTGAGGCTCAAAGGAGGTCACGTCACGCGGTGGGCGGGGCACCAAATCTGGGTGAGAACAGGTGGTTTCACCGGTGGTTTCTCACAGTCCTCCCCCCCTAAGTAAAAACCCCGTCGAATAGACGGCGTTTTTAAAACCAGTATTTGTAGTAGGTGCAAATCACATGGCAAGATGATGGCGGTAATCGCTAACAGGCAATTAACGCAATTAACAATTATTAACACTTATTAACAACAATAACGCAACAACACAACAATACAACGCAACGCAATAGCGCAACAATAACGCAATTATTAACGCACAGGCAATTAACAGGCATTAACAGGTTAACAATGAACCAGTTTGGTTTTTTTTTTTTTTCTCACACACAAATTTTAACACCATACACCACATTAATATCTACCCTACAAGAGTTACACTTCACACAAAGCACAATAGAGAGGCAAGGGGGCCAAACTCAAGTTGGGGGAAGCGTTGACAGGAAGGAAACGGGCCGAGACCTAGAGCGGCGGGTACTCCTCCGGTGTCGAGAACAACAGTCATATGCGTAATGACCCCTTTCACCGCACTGGTAACATCGATCGTTCGGGTCGAAAGGCCTGCGGACCAAAGGGCGTCTGAAACGAGGCCGCCGCGACATGCCATTCGACATCTCGACGCACACACGCGATCCGCAAATTAACCTTCCATCAAGGGCTCTGACCGAATCTTCAGCATCTCGTGGCTCTTCAAACTCAACAACTGCAAATCCAGGTGGGTTTCGAGCAACCCATACGTTGCGGAGTGGTCCGTAATGTTCGAAGACCCTCCCTAGCTCGGCTTCCGCTGCTCCATTGCCCAGGTTTCCCACATATACCTTAGCATTAGCGTTCCTGCTGAATCGCGACATGGCGGGAGCGGTCCCTGAGGAGCACGGCACCTGAGGGTGGCTTGACGGGAGGCTCGGGTGGACTTCCGCTGACGCAACGTCACCGTCGGGAACTGGAGTCGAGGCGCTAGGCTCCTCGGGCCAGAGTGAAGATATGTCTGACTCCGCCACTCTCTCCGCCTGTTTACTCTGGGATCTAGTGACCCCCCCACAGGTCAGAGTCAATGACTCCTCCCTGGCCATGGCATCATTGCCAATCAGCAAGGAGACCCCGGGTATCGGGTAGTAGGGTACCACCACACAGGTCACTGGACCCTTAAAAATGTCACTCCGGACCTCGAGGAGGGCAAGGGGATACCGGCCAAGAACCCGGTCAATGCCCCGAAGGAGGGTATACTCGCCGGTATAACGCATCTGAGAGGCCGGAACTACCCCCGCCCGGAGAACACACCGTGTCGCCCCAGTATCTCGAAGGTATTGGGCCTCAAACTTCAGCATCGAATCAGGGCCACCCACTAAGGCTGTCCCTGAATAATCCTGGTACAGTGGATGAATGGAATTAGCCTCGGTGGCAGTGACCTCGGTCACCGATGCCACCGTCGTGTGCGAGGGCCCGGCGGATGAGCTCCACTGATCTCCCTCCGACTTAACAGGAGGGTTGCCTCGGTAGGCCGGACTAGCGGGATTAGAGAAGCAGCGGTTTTCACCGTGCCCCACGCGTTTGCAGAAATCGCACCAGGGCCCTGCCCTGGTCTGCGGCTCGCGACCGCCACCAGTGGAGGGCATCGGAGAACCCCTCCCCTCGATCCAGCCGCCGGGCAGACGGGGGGCGGTCTTGATCGCAGACTCCTCCGTCTTACGACGCGACTGCGTGACTTGCAGCATTTTGCACGCCAAAACATGTTTATCAATAAGGTTGACGCAGTCTGCCAAGGAAACAGTGTCTTTGTTGACAAGAAACAATGCTAAGTCAGGCGGAAGCTGTTGATCGATACGGTAACGCACCAGGAGTTCCGCAACCGCTTGAGGTAACTCAACCTTGCTCCCCTTGAACCATCTCTGCAGCTGTTCCAACAAGGCCCGCGAATGTTCCTCATAGGTTTGACTGGACTCACGAGTCCAGCTGAAAAAATTTCTCCTATAAATACATGCGGACACCGCATAGGCGTTCAAAATCTCGGCCTTCAATGCCCTGTATTTGTTTGCGTCCTCGGTTGCCATCCTCGCATATACCTCCCTCGCCTTCTCAGATAGATGGCTCACAAGATGGCCGACCCACAAGCTCTCATCAATGCCACCGGCAGCCAACAACTTCTCCGCCATCTCCAGATACGCTTCTGGCTTCGTGTCTCCCGTCCAGTCCGGCAAACGAACATGAACAGTTTCCGGGACTCTTGCAGCAGACCCCTCTGCCCGCAGTCGTTCAGTCAACATTCGCAACTCATGCTCTCTGACGCGTTCAGCTTCTGCTGCCGCATGCTCTCTCTCTGCTGCTGTCTCTGCTGCCGCATGCTCTCTCTCTGCTGCCGCATGCTCTCTCTCTGCTGCTGCCGCACGCTCTGCCTCTGCCCTGTCATTCTCCCTGTTATACATGTCAAGTTGTTGAACCGGAGTCAGCCCGGTCCAGAAGGGCGAACGCATGCATTTAGTCATGATGGGATCGCTTCCTAACATCTCGGGTTGAGTGACCGGGTCAAGGCTGCTTGCGTCGCTCACCTCGCCACCCACGTGACTGTCAACATGATCAGGTTGAACTCTCACTTCCCTGGTCGACATAGCTTGGCTACGAGTTATCATACGACCAGGCACAAAACACAACCTCAAACACAACGCTCAAACACAACGCTCTGTTGGGGAAATACGACACAAACTACGCAATATCACCCGCACATCAAATTGCCAATGAGAAAAATACCACGTACAAATACTCACGTTTTTTTTTCTTTTTTTTTTCGGTTGTTTGGAGGGATCCGAGGCTATTCGCTTATCCTTTGTCGGTTGTTTGGAGGGATCCGAGGCTATTCACTTCTCTGCCCAAGACAGCGTCCTACGGCGAGAAAGTTCCTCCGAGACGGCGTCCGCTGGTGAGAAGGCGATGAACAGATGCCAGAAGATGTCGTCCACTGCAGAATTCCCGTCTCAATCGAATGGCTCTTACTTGAATGATCCTAGGACGAGCAACCCATTTGTCGCGATCCCGTCTGTGGAATGTATCCCAGCACGGAATACGGACGTTAATGTCCGGGCTTCAAGTAGTCCACGGAGTGAACAAAAGAGAACTCAATAAACACAATTGTGTTTTAATCGGCCTTCTAGGGGTAAGGCACGATTATTTATTGGCTCGATCACAAAACCATAAAAGGTAACAGGATGGAATACTGCACAAAGCCTGCAGGAACGGTCGGCACCAGGAGCTCCAACCAGGACGCAGGTAATATCTCTCGCGGTTCCAATCGACGACCTCCGGGACTCGGAGGGTAACAGGATGGAATACCGCACAAGGCCGGCAGGAACGGTCGGCCAGTAGCTCCAACACGAAGCCGGGAATCACTCGTTCTCTTCTGGAGTTCCTCGCTCGTAAAATACAGAACGGTATTCGACCAGCCCAACTCGGCTGTCCGGAGGCTTCAAGGAAAACCCTTATGATATTTCCCACTCGGAGCCTTCGAGCCGTGTGCGTCGCCTAAGATGGCGACCGCGCTCTCTGACCCTCCACCAATCACGTGAGGCTCAAAGGAGGTCACGTCACGCGGTGGGCGGGGCACCAAATCTCGGTGAGAACAGGTGGTTTCACCGGTGGTTTCTCACAATATATATTGCTGCCCGATAAACGGGCTTTCGTCAGAATACCTGAGCTGTTTTGTTTCAACAAAGCAACTCGGACGAATTCCGTCTTTGGTCGCGTCAATTCTTTCGACTCGCGTTGGAGCGCAGCTCCTTCACTATACTGTTGACAAAACGTTTTAACTTGACACTTTGCAAGGTCCCACCATATGCGAAGGTTGGCATGCTCAAGCTTAGAGGACCGGATTTTCCCCCACACTGTTTGGAAGGCATCTTCAAATTTCTTATCACTTAACAACCGAGTATTGAGTGACCAGTACGCGCTACCTCCTGATGTCAGGGGTAATTTAAAGGACATTGCCACTAAATTATGATCTGAAAACCCTGTTGGGAGTATTTGGGTAGTGGACACCACATTCAGCATTGGCTTATTGATATAGATCCTGTCCAGCCTTGCCCTTGATATGACGCCATCATGACATCTGCACAATGTGTAGGCCCGTGAAGTTGGATGCTGCAACCTCCACACATCCTCAAAACAATAGTTCTTGATGAGGCTCGCTAACACCTTTGCAGAAGCGCCGTGGGGTTCATGTCCATTCCTGTCAACTGAAGGATCAATTGTACAGTTAAAGTCCCCTGCGATACAGGTGAGAGCAGCTGGATCCAGCCCCTCTACAAAGTCCCGCAATGTGGAAAAGAATGTTCTTCTTTCTATAGGTTCACTTGGTGCATACACATTTACTATAATAAGCTTTTGTGTATTGCAGTAGAACTCCACCGCTATCAAATGTGCCTTATGGACCTCCCTATAAATAACACTCTGAGTGGGAAGCCTGGGACTTAAGGCGATGGCAACACCCGCCTTGGGTGTGGAAACCCCACTCAGCCACCATTGCCCTTTAAAGAGTTTACACCATTCAGCTGCCAAATTGTTTGTGGCATGGGTCTCTTGCAATAGAATGACATCTGCTTTTACCCTCTCCATTGCCTGCATTGCTTGAATTTTTCGTAAGGGGGCACATCCCCCATTGATGTTCAGGGAGGCAATATGTATTTCTTGCGTTGTCATTCTAAGGTGGTAGCTCACCGTCCGCCTGCAATTCCTTATTCGCCTTTGTTACTGCTTTACGAAGACGTTGAAATTGAGGCTCCGAGAGCATGGGGTCATTTTTCTGTAAAAGAGGTTTCGAAACCTTAATGAAAGCTTGAACATCAGGGAAATGATCTCTAATTACAACATGATGTTGTCTAAACGTTTCGTTTAAGAAATCAATGACCTTCCCTTTTGTCACCTCTGCTTGCCTCACCTGCTCCTTCTGAGACTCACTCAGGGCAGCAAGACTGCATCCTTCCTCATCAGCCTCGACCCCACTCTCACCCAGTGGTGAGTCAGGCACTGGCACCTCATCTGTGTCATTGTCACCATGGTATTTTTGTTGCGTCTGCATGGCACCAACTACCCCATCGTTGTTGTCTGCCACCGACTTATCAATCTCTTTCTCATCATCTTCCGTTGAGATGAGGGTCCTTAACTGCTCGTCGCATGGTGCAGGGTGTCCACCATCACACACGGTGACACGCTCGGTAATGCTTCGATTCTCTTCATCCTGTGAAATGGGCAGATTCCCATCTCTACCTATTGCATTACCATTTTGCTCATGGTCATCAGGTTGGTCTGTATTACCATCTGCCTGCACGAGAACCATTTTGTTTCCTTTTCCTCCATTCTCATCGCTCGCAAGAGAGCGTTTCAAGTTTCTCCTCGACTCGGTCTCCATCAGCTTCACCTCCTCGAAGTCCCTTTGTTCTTGAGGTTGCAGCCTCTCCTCCACATATGGTTGCTCCACTACCGTATGGGCTTCTCCACCAGCACCACTGTCACCCGCACCCTCGTATTCCGGTGTTGACCTTTTTTCGACACCTGGCTCATCTACAGGGTCGTTCAAGTCATTTACAGGGGGAGGGGGGGCTGCCCCAGCTGCTGTGGCATAACTCTTCCTCACATCAGGACAATACTGCCGAGTGTGTCCGTATGCCCCACATGTATAGCAAATCAAGGTCTCAGTAGCTGCAAAGATCCGGTAATCATGATCTCCTATTTTAAAATTTATAGATATGTTCAGCTGTTTTGCCTCATCCTTTAGTACGACGAAACAAAAACGTCTAAACGACTCTACATGCTTCAGCCTTCCGTTCCTGGTTCGCAGGGGGACCGTGATAATTCGTGAGACGACAGTCCCATGCTCCCCTAATTTACGTAGGATTTCTTCATTCCTCAGAAAGGGCGGAACGTTACTTAAAATAACTTTAACCGCCGGCGTGTCCATGGACGATACCGGGACAAATTGGTCATTCCCCAACGTTAACCCGTTTTGCACCACGATGTCTGCAAGGCTAACTTGTGACACGAAAACCACCACTTTGTGGTTCATTCGAGACGCAGCACGAATGTTATTTACCCCGATCAAATCCCCGATTGCAAGTAGAACATCGTCCATTTACACGTCTTCCGGCGGAACAAGGCACAGCCCGTGCTTACGCGATAACACCTCATCACTAACACGATCAGCAGTCCTTTGACTATTCCTATTAACCATTTATCGGCAATAAACTAAACAAACTAAACAGTAACAATGCAATAAACTAACCAAACAAATCAAAATGAGTTAAATAAGTAAATAAATAAAATAATCGGCACGATATAACCAACCCACGTTATAAATTAATACAGGTGGCTAACCGTTACCATGCTGTCTCTCTCTCCCTCTCTTGTCTCAAGAGCAGAAGGGAAACACGGAGAAAACTTCACAAACTCGTACAAAGGACACAAATGGAGTGAAAGGAGGATAGGAAAGACCACCAACACAGCACCGTACTCACAGCTCAACACCCACAGCCGCCATGATTACCACACCCACGCACGACTCACAACCATCCAGAAGGGGGCGAGAGAGAGAGAGAGAGAGAGAGAGAGAGACTTTTGTGCCCTTTTATTATAAAAATACAAGCAATTGCACAAAGCGGTTGTAAGCAAAGCAACCAGTTTAAAGAAACATTTCGTAAGGATCATGAATTCACCAAAAGGAGCAAAGGATATTTAAAGGAAACCAGCAAGTATAAAAATTTTACAAACCAAAGGTGAAGACACAAACAAAAAACCACAAATAATTTCAAAGGAAATGCTCATGCAAGAGCTATGACCACATCAAGAGCAAAAATTAAGCGTTTAATTAAATTAAGCGAAACATTGAGAGAGGGAGAGAGAGGGAGAGAGAGAGAGAGAGAGAGAGGGAGAGAGAGAGAGACTTTTGAAGTCCTTTTATTATCAAAATAATACAAAAAAATGTATTTATATCTTTACACCAATCATAAATACATGAAAAAGCAATGAAACGAAAAGGTTACAGAAGTATCACGGCACACAATTTGCCAAAATAAACCATTAACTTTATACAACCTACAAAAATATTACCAGTTGGTTCTCACGAACCTCACACAACCCTTCATGACACCAAGTATTGGTGAATTCATCAAGATTGTTTGCATCCTTATAGAAACAAAACTCTAGTTTAAGTCTTGCTGACACGAGGGCATTGAAAAACAACATTACATTGCATTCTCCGGCAGGTTTACCGTTCAATTTCTCCCTTCTTGAGAGATATATTGCCAGCTTGGCTGTTGCGACAAGAAACCTCATTAACATATTTTCCTTGCTTGACTTGGCATTAAAGCCGAAAATAAAAGAACGCAACGAGAAACCAACCTTCATTCTGTGTGCCACAAGATTAAACCACCGAAACAAAGGAACCAATCTCACACAATTAATGAAGGCGTGGAACACGTCCTCCGTACATATGCAGAATGGGCAACGTGTGGATGTAGGAGAGAAATGGTTGATTAACTTATTGGAGGGGACTATCCAGTGGATCAGTCTCCATTGGAGATCGCCAGATCTTTTACTTATGAGCTTGCTATACATGGAGTTCCATACAGGTTCAGAGGGGGGTCCCACAGGCAACAGTCTCTTCCACCGGATTATTCCATTTAGCGGCGTATCCCCCAGCAGTAACTTGACACATGACTTGTATAGCTCTTTACTGCTAGTCTCTTGAAAGGGGCTTATCCCCATGCTAACCGGGGGTAAGTCTTCCAACTTGAAGTGCACCAGTAACCCAGGAAAAACCCACTCATCGTGCAATGGTTCGAGCTCGTGGGACCAGCATACTCTCAGCCGTACCCCTATTCGTATCACCTCTCTCAACACTTTTGCAGTCACTCTTTCGGACCGAATTCCTGCTAGCTCGGCTACTTCTCGAGCTGATTTCCACCCGCAACCTGAAACTTGCCGGAGGTGCCATACTTTTGTGATGCCGGCAATTATGAAATGCTGGCAGAGGTCCCTACTTTTGGGTATGTTTGGGAAAAGCCGATTGCAGAACAAAGGCTCTTGTGCAAACATATGGATGTCGTAGTTGTCTTCTTGACGGCACACTGTGAGGTTCTGCCAAGCATTCAACACACTCTGATAAAAAACAGGAAGAGGAGATGTGTCAACTTGTTGAAGCAGGACCAAGAAACATTCGCGGCCATATCCCAGCCCACCAGCTTGCCGCAAAATGTGGGTGGCCAAAACATGGTTTGGTAATTGTTCTTTCACCAAAAGTTTTTGCACAGTGCATAGCCGAAAGGCCATTATGCGGCTCCTGATGTCGACCATACTCTGGCCACCCTCGGCCAATGGACGGCATACAACGTTTGGCCGTAACCAGTGATGCCCTCCCCAAAAGAACTCCAACAGTTGCCTTTGCACTTCCTTCACCAAGCCTTCTGGTGGTTGCAGGCAGATGAATCTGTGCCACAAGAAGGAGGCGACGAGGTTCTTGACTACCAAAACTCGGCCCTTATACGAAAGGTGAGGCAGGGCTCTCCTCCATCTACTCAATCTCTTTTTTACGCGTTCAGCGACACCTTCCCAGTTTTTCTGGCCGTACTGTGGGGATCCAAGGAACACTCCAAGATAGCGAACACCTCCATCCACCCACTTTAAACTTGCAGGAAGGTGTATTGGCGGGTCTTGCGCCATGCTAGATGCACTGTCCCTGACAGAGGGAACCCATAGCGCTTTGCTCTTTTCCCAGTTGCACTTCAACGAGGAAGCTAAACCAAACAAATGTAGGCACTTAGCCAGAGCTGCAATGTCGTTATTGTTTTTAACAATGATTGCAACATCATCAGCATACGCCGATACGACAACTGGAGGATGATCAGGAGATATACTCATTCCAGAAACGTTATTCCTTAGTAACACGAGAAGTGATTCCATTACAAGGGTGAACAGTAAGCCGGAGACAGGGCAACCTTGCCTTACCCCCCTTTGAACCTGTATGGGAGAACAAAGCTCATTGTTCACCTTAACTAAACTGAATATATTGTTGTACAATAAAGCAATATAAGTTCTGAAATTATCTCCAAATCCACAGGCTTCAAGCACATGATTCAAAAAGACATGATCGATGCTATCAAAAGCCTTTTCTAAATCAAGAAAAATTATACCAAAGTCATTCTGCACACAGTTGCCATCTATGAGATCTCTAATGAAAAATATGTTATCATACATAGATCTACCTGGAATACAATAACTCTGATCATGGTGAACCAAATCGCAAATTACCCTTTTAGCTCGATCCGCCAGAACTTTTGAAAGGATTTTATAATCAGTGCATAGTAGAGAAACAGGTCTCCAATTCTTCATATGTCGCAAATCACCAGCCTTTGGAAGAAGGGACATCACCGCTCTTCTCAAACTTAAAGGCAATTCTCCATGAGTCAGTGATGATTCAAGAACATGCATCAGTTCTGGACCTAATAGTTCCCAAAATTCCACATAAAATTCAGCCGGCAGACCATCGATTCCAGGGGCTCTTCCCAAGTCCATTCCAGCCAGGGCTTGCGTTAACTCCTCGAGCGTAATTGGCGAGTCCATATCCAGCCGCTGGGACTCGGTTAACGAGGATAGGTGAGAGGTTAAAAGTCTCATTGTTTCATCACAAACTACCTGTTTTGAAAACAGTTTGGAAAAGAAGTCTTGAACACATAACCGTCTGTCTCTGGGATTTACAACGACAGCTCCGCCAGGATTAATTACAGAAAAAATGTTCTTGGGTGCTTTACTGACAGAGTCCAGACGAAAAAAAGCTTTACTAGGGGTATCTAAAACCTTTAAGTTCTTAACCCTTAGTCTGAGCAACAACCCTGCTGCTTTCTCCTGGATTAACTCTCTCAGCTGAGTCTTCTTTTCTAGTAATAACTGGAAGTTTCTTGCATTATTATTTTTAGCAAGTTTACCTTCGAGCTGTACAATGTCAGCTTCCAAACAAGTCATTGTTATATTCTTAACATTTGTAATGTTTGCTCTAAACTGTTGACAAAGCACCCGAATCTGGGCTTTCGTATTGTCCCACCAAAGATTAACTGAAGAAAAAGAGGGCTTTCTTTGGATTTGATTAGCCCAGAAAACTTGGAAGGCTTCTTTAAATAGACCATCTTCTAGAAGACTGGTATTAAATTTCCAGAATGCACTTTTATTTATTGACTGAGGAAAAAGAAACCCCATGGTTACTAAATGATGGTCTGAGAATATTGACGGAAAATAATCTGGAGAGACTATAGCGTTTCTAAAAGGTGAGTTTATATACCATCGGTCGAGTCTCGCAAAGGACACTCTTCCTCTGGTGATGCGGCTCCAGGTGAACTGAGGTTCATTGGGGAAAAGTACCCTCCATACATCTAGCAAACCCACCCGAGAAAGGAAAAGGGATAAATCAATACATGATTCGGGATGAGGTTCTGCCGAGTTCCTGTCCATTACAGGTTCAAAGGTACAGTTGAAATCACCCCCGATACACACACATTGGTTTAGATCAACTGTCTGCAGGTGATTAATCACAGACGCAAAGAAAGCTTTCCGTTCTGTGCTCTCACTTGGTGCGTACACATTGAATAATGTGAAATGGAAATTATTAACCTCCAGTTCAAGAGAGCTGAATCGGCCTTTAATGATCTCCTGGAAGAGGATTGACTCAGGTACTAGCCCTGGTCGAAGTACGAAAGCAACACCTGCCGAAAGGGAAGACAGGTTGCTAAAAAAGCACTGTCCCCCAAAAACGCGACACCAGTCATATTCTACGTTTTGGGTGATGTGCGTTTCCTGCAGTAAAAGTACATCGACATTTTTGCGCCAAAACAAACTTTGCACTTGAGCTTGGCGGTTTGGGTTTGCACCTCCACCGTTAATGTTCAAGGTGCCAAAGGTAATTTGCTTCATTCCTTATCAAAAGGCTTGATTGGGTGTTGCGAAATCTCAAGACCGGCTTTTGTAATAAATTTCCTGAGTCGGTGAAATTGTGACCTTGTTAGTGGAAATTCTTTGCCCTTTCTTGTTATTTCCTTTGCTGATTGAATGAATGAACCTAAATCAGGAAATGTATCCCTGATAACTACATTTCGCTGTCTGTAGGTTTCATTCAGAAAGGAGAGTACGAGTTGAGGAGATATCATTGGCTGACTCAACTGAGACTGAGACAACTCGGGCACCTCGTCATCCTCATCAGATTCCGACAAGTCTGACAAGGTCCCTCCAGGATCGAGGATGTCGGCCTCCGTGGTCACTATGGGAATTGTCAGTATCTCTGGAGATTCGCTGGAGAGCTCCACTGTGCAATCCACGATGCCATGGTGATATTTCTGCTCATCAGAAGTTGAAGCCTCGGTTTCATCCTCTTGTGGAGCACAATCTACCGAATCGATGAGCGACTCGGTAACAGTTTTGAATCTGCCTCGGTAGAGCAGCACTGTGGAGGGATGAGTCAGTCACTGTCTGCTCGTTCACAGTGACTGATGTCAATGATCGTAATGGTTCGTTCGAGGGTTTATCAACGTATTCAGCGTTGCAACTTATTTCACCACCCATATAGCAATTTGCGTCCACAGAGTTTGTACACAAACTTTCAGACATATTATCCTCAATTGCAGCACCCGATTCACCATCCTTTTTTTCAAACCCGATGGAAGCATGAGGAACACATTGAGGTGTGTGTTCAGCTACACTGGCCTTCTCCAATACCACCTTTTTTGGATTACTGGTAGAAAAATTATCAACCGACGCCCTTCGTTTTTTAGAACCAATAATAGGGTCCTCCTCCATTCCTTCACTACATGAGGGAATCGCAGCAAAGGTTGTGCGAGTTGGGGTCGCTTCGGTTTCTGTGACAGGAAGTGAAGTGCGATCGTTTTCTAGACTCGAGATATGCCCATCGATGCTGCTATTGTTCGTCTCACTGCAGGAGGGAACAGCAGGAACCGGCAAACTCACAGGATTAACTCCAGTCGGTTTAATAGGAACACGAGTATTATCATTTTTACAATCGGTGTATGCGTGGCCATTTTCCCCACACTTTGAACACGAAACCTTGGGACAAAAACGTTTAACGTGACTAAAGGCTCCACAGTGAAAGCACGTTAGTGAGGCTGACGAGGCATACATTTGATACTCCCGATCGTCGGATTTTACTTTAAATGAAATATTTAACCCTGTATCATCACCACGATCGGGAAGTACCATGTAAACTTGGCGATGGAAACTCATAACGTGTTTTATCCTCTCGTCTCGGCTCTTCAGAGGGATCATGGACATTCTCGACACAGCTGTTCCATAACGAGAAAGGACTGACATTAGTTTGTCGTTTGATATAAATGGTGGTACTGAAGGAGCTGGGGCTCCCACGTCGATCGGAAGAATGGACGCGACAAAAAGCTGGAATTCATCCGAGTTGCTTTAATCAAACCAAACACTCAGGCACTCTGAAAAGCCCGTTTATCGGGCAGCAATATATATACATATTATCCCGGAGCGTTTGCCCAGGAAAGGCGAGAGGGGGCGTGGCCCAGCGTCCTGGCTGCGGCCTGGCAAGTTGAGGGCGAGCCTGCCCGGGCATGCCCGGGCATGCCCGGGCGTCCCGACCGAGGCCTGGCAAGTTGAGCGCGGGCCTGCCCGGGCGGCCTGGACGAGCCCGGCATGGTGATCGCTCCGCGTCCTTGATAGGTGCAAGGCGATTGTGAAAACCCAGCGGTAGCCGCTACACACGTCCCCCCAGAATCGACTTGCACCGGCAGGGTCAATTTGAGGGGGGTCCTGATGACCCGGCCGAAGCGACCCCTGGCGGGTCGTGGGAGGGGGTCCGGTGTGGTGGTGGGTGGTCGAGTGGGGGGCACCGTGGACAGGGGGCGGCCTCGCCGCGGCGGAAGGGCCACCCGTGGTGGGTGGTCGACGTCCACGTGCGCCGGCTTGAGGCGGTCCACCGCAATCCGGTCCGACCTGCCACCGATGTCGATGACGAACGACTTGTCGTCCCGTCGCAGCACCCGGAAGGGCCCGTCGTACGGCGGCCGGAGTAGCCCCCGATGTGCGTCGTGACGCACAAAAACATACTCCGCTGTGCGAAGTGCTGGGGGGACGTAGGACTGGGGGTCACCGTGGTGGGATGTTGGCACGGGGGCAAACCGTCGGGCGGCCTCCTGGAGGTCCGAGCGCTGGTGAGCTGCGGACCAGGGACTGGTAGCGTCGGGCACGAATTCGCCCGGGACGCGTAGCGCCTGGCCATAGACAAGCTCGGCGGTGGATGCCTGGAGGTCCTCCTTGGGGGTCGTGCGGAGGCCCAAAAGGACCCACGGCAGCCGGTCGGCCCAACCGCCGTCTTGAAGGCCGGCCATGAGCGCGGCCTTCATGGAGCGGTGGAATCGCTCGCACAACCCGTTTGCTTGGGGGTGGTAGGCCGTAGTACGGTGGAGCTTGACCCCCAGGTTGCGGGCGACCGCGCCCCACAGCTCGGAGGTGAACTGTGGTCCGCGGTCTGACGAGATGTCCGCCGGTGCGCCGAAGCGGGCGACCCAGGTGGCGATGAAAGCCTGCGCCATGTCGGCGGTGGTGGTGGAGATGAGGGGAACGGCCTCCGGCCACCTGGTGGTCCTGTCCACCATGGTGAGCAGGTGTGTGAACCCCCGTGACGGGGGGAGGGGGCCCACCAGATCCATGTTGACGTGGTCGAAACGTCGTTCGGGCACGGTGAAAGGTGCCAGCGGGGCCTGGGTGTGTCGGTGGACCTTGGCCCATTGGCAGGCCGTGCAGGTGCTGGTCCAATCGCGGACGTCCCGACGAAGGCCGTGCCAGACGAATCGCGCCGACACCAGCTTCTGGGAAGCTTTCCGGCCCGGGTGGGAAAGGCCGTGGAGGGAGGCGAAGAGGCGGCGTTGCCAGGTGACGGGCCCGATGGGGCGAGGCTGGCCTTGGGAGACGTCGCAGAGCAGGACAGTGTCCGCGAAGGGGATGTCGGCCAGGCGGAGGCCCGTGTCCGCCGCCCGGAGGGCTTGCACCGTGGTGTCGGTGGTTTGGTCCGCCGCCATAAGCGCAAAGTCCACGCCCAGGTGGACCGCGTTCGCGCTGGCCCGGGAAAGACAGTCGGCCACGGCGTTGTTTTTGCCGGCGATGTGCCGAATGTCCATGGTAAACTCCGACACGGCGGAGAGGTGGCGCTGTTGGCGGGCCGACCACGGCTCCGTGACCTTGGCCATGGCGTAAACCAACGGCTTGTGGTCGACGAACGCCGTGAAAGGTCGGCCCTCCAGGAGGTGGCGGAAATGGCGGACGGCCAGGTGTAGACCGAGGAGCTCCCGGTCAAACGTGCTGTATTTGAGCTCGTTCGGCCGGAGCTGCCGGCTGAAAAAAGCGAGTGGCTGCCAAACCCCGTTCACCCATTGCTCATGTACGGCGCCCACCGCGTAGTCGGAGGCATCCGTGGTGAGGGCGATGGGAGCGTTGAGCACCGGGTGAGCGAGCAGTGTTGCGTCGGCGAGGGCCCGCTTTGAGCTTTGGAAGGCCGCATCCATTGCTGCGGACCAAGCGATGTCGTGCTTGGCCGGCTTGCCCCGGAGGGCTTCGTAGAGGGGCCGCATGAGTTGAGCAGCGCGGGGCACGAAGCGGTGATAAAAATTCACCATTCCCAGGAATTCCTGCAGGGCCTTTATGGTGCGGGGACGCGGGAACGTGGTGATGGCCTCGACCTTGGTTGGCAGCGGCACGGCCCCGTTCTTGGTGATGTGGTGGCCCAAAAAATCAACGGCCGTCGTGCCGAAGTGGCATTTGGCCGGGTTGACGATGAGGCCGTGCTCGCTGAGGCGCCCGAACAGTGTTCGGAGGTGTTCGGAGGTGCTCGGCCCGGGACGTGCTGGCGACGAGGATGTCGTCCAGGTAAACGAAAAGGAACGGCAGGTCACGCAGCACGCCGTCCATCAAGCGCTGGAACGCCTGAGCCGCGTTCTTGAGACCAAACGGCATCCGCAAGAATTCGAATAAGCCGAACGGCGTGATGACTGCCGTTTTAGGGACGTCGGCCGCCCTGACAGGTACCTGGTGATATCCCCGTATGAGATCAATTTTCGAAAAAATGACCCGTCCCGCCAGACGGGCGGAGAAGTCTTGGATATGCGGGATCGGGTACCTGTCGGGGGTGGTAGCGTCATTGAGACGGCGGTAGTCGCCACACGGGCGCCATCCACCCCCCGGCTTTGGCACGATGTGCAGTGGCGAGGCCCACGTGCTATCGGAGCGCCGCACGATGCCGAGGTGCTCCAACGCGTCGAATTCGGCCTTCGCCACGGCGAGCTTGGCTGGGTCGAGGTGGCGGGCCCTGGCGTAGACCGGCGGGCCCGTGGTTGGTATGTGGTGCTCGATCCCATGCCGTACTGCGACGGCCGAAAACGTCGGCCGCGTGAGGGCCGGGACTCCGTGAGCAGGCGAGCAAACTCGTTCGCCGCCGGGACGGCGCATGCCAGCTCGGTCGGCGCGGAGCTGCTCAATGTGCATACCAGGGAGCTGAAGGTTTCGGCGTTGATTAAACGACGCCATTGGACGTCCACCAGCAGTCCGTGTGCGCAGAGGAAGTCGGCGCCTAGCAGAGCCATGGGCACGTTTGCGGTTACAAACGTCCAAGCAAAGCGTTGGCTGCCGAAACAGAGGGTGACGTTGCGCGGGCCGAAGGTGCGGATGGTCGATCCGTTGGCCGCAACCAAGGAGGGGCCGCAAACCGCGGATTGCCTGTCCTGGTCAGAGGCGGGTATGACGCTCAGTTGGGCGCCGGTGTCGCACAGGAAGCGCCGTCCGGACGCTTTATCCGTGATGAACAGTAAGTTGCCCGTGTGGCCGGCGCTCATGGCTGGTAATGAACGCCGGCCCGGCCGTTTCCCGGCCTGCCGAAGGTGCACGGGGGTCGGCATGTCCGGGCCTTCTGTTCGAACCTGGCATGATAGTAACACCACGCTTGGTCAGGTGGAGGCCCCGGTCGTCGTGCTGGAGGTGGTCGGCTCGGTGTAGCGGCCGCCAATTGCGTCGGCAGTTCGGTCGTCGACCGTGCCGGGTGCTCGGGCGCCATGGGTGTTGCGTCGGACGGCGGTGGGTCCCATGTCGCCGCTGCGATGCGCTGTCCTGCGGCGGAGATCTTGTCGGCTTCTCTGGCAAGGGCCCGGGGATCTGTGATCGTCGTGCTTGCCAGGGCGAGGCGTACCGGGTTAGGCAGCTGACGGAGGAACAGCTCCCGGAACAGGAATGCCGGAGAGTGCTCGCCGAGCAGTGAAAGCATGTAGTCCATTCGCTCAGAAGGGCGCGTGTCGCCGAGCTCGGGCAGGTCGAGCAGGCGCCGTGCGCGCTCCGCCGATGGGAGGGCGAAAGCGTCGAGGAGAAGCTTCTTAATCGCGCCGTATTTGTCAGCGGCTGGCGGGCTCTCGAGGAGGCTCAGGGCGTGGGCCGCGGTGGCCGAACCGAGCGCTGCTACCACATGGTGGAAGTGGGTGTCGTCGGCCGTGATGCCTCGCACCAAACCGCCGCGTGAGCCTCCCAGAAGGTAGGCAGTTTAAGGGCGACTGCCATGTCCATGTCGGTAGGTCACCAATGAAGGAGCTGGGGCTCCCACGTCGATTGGAAGAATGGACGCGACAAAAAGCTGGAATTCATCCGAGTTGCTTTAATCAAACCAAACACTCAGGCACTCTGAAAAGCCCGTTTATCGGGCAGCAATATATATACATATTATCCCGGAGCGTTTGCCCAGGAAAGGCGAGAGGGGGCGTGGCCCAGCGTCCTGGCTGCGGCCTGGCAAGTTGAGGGCGAGCCTGCCCGGGCATGCCCGGGCATGCCCGGGCGTCCCGACCGAGGCCTGGCAAGTTGAGCGCGGGCCTGCCCGGGCGTTTTGGACGAGCCCGGCATGGTGATCGCTCCGCGTCCTTGATAGGTGCAAGGCGATTGTGAAAACCCAGCGGTAGCCGCTACAGTACGTTTGATACAACGATTTTCATCGCTGGAGTATCCATGGGGGACGCTAACACAAAAACACCACCTTCTGTGGTTAAACCTGCACTCACGACGTCGTGAACAAAGTTTTCTTCGGACAGGAAAATAACAACTTTTTGATTCATTCGTGAGGCAGCTCGGACATGCTCGCACCCGATTATTTTCCCCACTGCGAGTACCACATCCTCAGTGAGGACTTCTTCTGGTGGAACACACACAAATGCATGATTCCTCGTTAGGCTATCGAATGCCTCTAACCGAGAGCGTGCATTCACCATACCAGCGAATTCAACACCCCCCACTTGTCCGAACCAGACAAGAAGGTATCAAACCTAAATAATCGAACTAAAGTAAGTAATAAACGTGCATTATAAGCACAAAAATGGCTTACAAAATGCCGTCGAAGCCAGTAGGCCGCACCCAAAATGGGCCCGCTCTCAATCCTCTCTCTCTCGCAGACAAAGGTGTAGAACGGATGAAAACAAAATGCCAAAGTACACAGGATAGGAAGGAGAGGGAGGGGGGGGGGGGGAAGGGGAGGGCAGGAGAGGAGGAAAACTCACAAAGAACTCACTACACCACAGAGCAGTTGCTCACAGCCGCCATGACGCCACGCCCACCACAAACGGCCTGCAGGGGGCGAGAGAGAGAGAGAGAGAGAGAGAGAGAGGCAAAGAGATAGAGAGAGGCAGAAAGAGGGAGAGGGAGAGGCAGAGAGAAGCAGAGAGAGAGGGAGAGGCAGAGAGACAGAGAGAGGCAAAGAGAGAGGGAGAGGCAGAGAGACACAGAGAGACACAGAAAGAGGGAGAGGCAGAGAGAGAGAGAAGGAGAGGCAAGTAGGTTCGGTGCCTGGTTTGCTCACCATCTTGGAAAAACCAAAAACGTTTGCACCTCTATATCTCCGAAACAGCTCCATGGAAACAATTTAAACATGCATGGCTCGTTCTCAAATACTCCCCATTGAGAACCACGTATATTAATGATGATGTCATTTGTGCCATCATTATGACGTCAAACGCTTCATCCGATCAATGAAATTTCTTCAGCGTGATCTACATAAAAATTGTATGCGAGAATTAAATTGAGGTTGTCATCGGTCACGTGGTTCGGCAGCCATATTGGATAAAAATGAAAACCTTCAAAAATCTTTTCCAGAACGGCTTACTAGATCGATGCGAAACTCCACACACATGATCTATAACCTTGAGGAATAAGGTTGGAAAACGATTAAGTCATAGGTCACATGGTCTGACAGCCATATTGGATTTAAGGAAGATATTCAAAAATTGTTTCCCTGAAATTGCTTACCCTCTCGATGCGAAATTTTACAAATATCATCTCACACCACTGCTGCATATAGTGTGAAAATAGTGATGTCACAGGTCACGTGGTTTGCCAGCCATCTTGGACAGAAAAACGAACCTTATCTGAAACAACACGAAACAAGCACCACACAAAGATGTCCTGGCGAAGGACAATATTGAATTGATTAGATTTTGGTGAAGATCCGGATCCAGATATTATTATTGAAGGTGATTCTTCACCATTGAGAGATAGGGCCAAAACCGATATGTTCTAGTGCATTTCACTGTTTTTAGGTACTATTCTACAACACTGTTTAAGTCAGTAATTTCTCTGAAATGTGACCATCTTCCGGAAGACGGTCTGGGTCCACCCTGGTTCTCATAGCCTGTCCTTACCTTCCCATACACACTGAAATATTAAACCTTGTTTGTTGTCATTGTGTTGTTACCCCGAGCACGTGAGGCATAGAGTGGGGTTAAGCAATAGGTTCACTTCTATATGTCCGTCTGGCTGTCCAAAAACGTCACTTTATGATTGAGGAACAACTTAATTTCAATTGAATGTTACATTTTGAGCAATAATTGGAACATGTGTCGGAATATGAACCTGTAGTCTTGCAGTACTTTGGCTCTGAATTTGTCCCTATCGCACATGCACAGGGAGGAGCGAGGTAACTTTTTTACTCTATCTGACAGTCAAACAAAATTTAAAATCATTCCAAACAGGAAACGTACCATTTTTAACGATGTCATAAAGGACAAAAACAACAGGCATGAGGAACTAATGTAATGTCATCATTGAAGTCATCCCGCTTCCGGTCCGGTCCGGAGAGGACGCTGGCGTCGCTTGCTCGCCGCTTCTCTGACTGGACCATTGTCCGTATCTTGCTTTTCTGGTGGTCGTGGCGGATTTTTGGCCATTGAGTCTGCCCTCTGCATGGTCTCGGCTCTGCTCTGCTGCTCCTAGCTTCACCTGCGCGGCTCCTTCGCTTGTTTCCTCGGGCCCGCTCCCGTGGGTTGTGCCCATTGTTTGCAGCGGTGGTGATGGCGGTTTGCCGCCGTGATCTTGATTAGCGGCGGCGGTCGTTTGCCGCTGCATTTGCCGCTTTGCCTCCTCAACCTTGGCCTCGTGCTCGTCTCTTCGCTCTGTCTGCCCTCTGCATGGTCCCGGCTCTGCTCCTAGCTTCACCTGCTCGGCTCCTTCGCTGTTTCCTCGGGCCCGCTCCCGTGGGTTGTGCCCATTGTTTGCAGCGGTGGTGGTGGCGGTTTGCCGCCGTGATCTTGATTAGCGGCGGCGGTCGTTTGCCGCTGCATTTTCCACTTTGCCTCCTCAACCTTGGCCTCGTGCTCGTCTCTTCGCTCCTGTCTGCCCTCTGCTCGGTCCCGGCTCTGCTTCACCTGCCCGGCTCCTTCGCTGTTTCCTCGGGCACACTCCCGTGGGTTATGGCCATTGTTTCACTCCTCGACCTTGGCCTTGTGCTCGTCTCTTCGCTCCTGCTGGCATGGCTCTGCGGTACTCCACCGCAAGGCTTCTCCTGCTTAATACCCGCTCCACCCCATCATGCATCTCTGCAATCAAATCCAATGGAATCCTGCGTCGACCCAGGTACATTCACCGTGGCTCCGGTCGTAAGTTTGTTTATTTACAATCAGGTCACTCCATCCCCGTCCTCAGGTCGGCTTAGCGCACTCCCACTCATCGTCCCAGCGCACCTGGTCACAACAACGCACACAATCGCACCTCCTGTCTGCGAACCCTGGCCAAATCATCTGAATTCATACCCGCCGTACAAAACAACATCAAGCTCACCCTGTTCAATACCCGGTCCCTCAACAACACATGCCTCATCCTGAACGACTACATCCTGGAAAATAAACTGGACTTTCTCTGTCTCACTGAGACCTGGCAACAACCTCTGGACTACTTCGCACTCAACCTCACCACACCCAATGGATATTCTTACATCAATAAACCACGCTCGGAGGGCTGAGGTGGTGGAATTGCCGTTATTCACAGACAAGACATCAGGACCAGCCTCATCCCCATCGCCTCATCCTCATCATTTGAACACCTGGCTTTTAAACTCTCTGGTCACACACAGTCAGTAATGGCTGTTGTCTACCGCCCTACCAAACCACACCCATCATTCCTGTCTGACTTCTCCTACTTTCTGACCCAGCTATGTTCCCTCTCCCCCTCAATCCTCCTCCTTGGTGATTTCAATATCCACATGGACTCCACTGACTCCACGATAACCACTGACTTCACTGATTTACTCACCTGCTTTAACCTCACTCAACATGTCGACTTTCCTACCCATAACCGTGGTCACATTTTGGACCTTGTCTGCTCTACTGGACTAATTTTGCACCATCTCTCTGGCTCCGACCTCACTCTCTCTGACCACTTAGCCATCACTCTGACCATCAACATCCCCACCCCAGCACCAAGGCATTATCGCACTATCAACTTCCGTAAGCAAAACGCTCTTTCACCTACCTCATTCTCATCCACCCTCTCTGAAAAAATGTCCACTTCTCCCTTCGTTGACCTCCACACCCCTTCTGACCTCACTGACTACTACAACCACACTCTCTCCTCCTGCCTTGACCAGCTTGCGCCTATGAAAACCAAAACAGTTTCTTTCACCCATTCTGCTCCCTGGTTTACCCCTGAACTCCACCTGATGAAAACTCGTGCTCGCCAACTTGAAAGACTCCGCAATAAAACAGGTCTCACAGTTCACTCCCAGACCTACAAGGACCACCTACAACACTATAAAGATGCCCTCTCCCACGCCCGCTCCGCCTACTACTCTCAAATTATCCACTCTGGCTCCGGAAACCCAAAAGCACTCTTCTCTACAATAAACAAACTCCTCAGCCCCCTGAACACCACCACCCAGTCATTCACAATAGACAACTGCATCTCCTTCCTTTCATTCTTCCAACGCAAAATTGAAAACATCTACAACAGCTTGACCACCGCCGCACCCGCTCCCCCTCAAACCACCTGCCCCCCCTTATCCTGCCATCCCCTGTCTCAATTCTCCCCAGTCTCCCCTACTGACCTCTCTGAACTCCTCATAGGAATGAAAACTGCCACCTGCACTCTTGACCCCATCCCCTCCAGCTTTGTCAAGGCCTCCCTTCCTGCTCTCTCTCCACTTATCATTGCAACAATAAACTCCTCCCTGCCTACAGGCATCGTCCCACCGTCCCTCAAAATTGCTGCTGTTACCCCCATTCTGAAAAAACCTGGACTAAACCCTGACACCCTAAATAACTTCAGACCCATCTCCAACCTACCCTTTCTCTCAAAAGTTTTGGAACGCGCTGTAGCCACTCAACTCAAACATCACCTCTCTGCCAATAACCTGTATGAAACATTCCAATCCGGATTCCGCTCCAACCACAGTACTGAAACTGCTCTCCTCAAAATCACCAACGACCTTCTCCTCTCCTCTGATGCTGGCAACCTCAACATTCTCATCCTCCTCGACCTCAGCGCCACCTTTGACACCATCGATCACACTATCCTCCTCACCCGACTTGAAACCACCTTTAACATTACCGGCACTGCCCTCTCTTGGATTAAATCATACCTCTCTGACAGACGCCAGTTCATCTCCATCAATAACTGCAAATCCCCCACTGCTCCCCTCCCCCAAGGTGTCCCCCAAGGTTCAGTTCTTGGCCCCCTCCTCTTCATCCTTTACCTGTCCCCCCTCGGTCACTTAATCCGCCGTCATGGTCTCCAATTCCACTGCTTCGCCGATGACATCCAGCTTTTCATCTCCACCAAGTCCATCTCCACCGCCACCCACTCTATCCTGACAAACTGCATCACTGAGGAAGTTGATTTGAAGCCAGGATTTTATTTCAAACTTAACTATGATAAATCTGAAATAATCATCATTGGCCCAAAAACGCTCATAAAATCCACCCATAACTTTGCCCTCAACATCGACGGTATCCCAGTATCCACCTCCCCTCACACCCGGAATCTTGGCATCATCTTTGATCAAACCCTCTCCTTCGACAAATACACTAAACAGATCACAAAGACAGCCTTCTTTCACCTGAAAAACATCGCCCGTCTCCGTCCATCCCTCTCCTCCGTGGCTGCAGAAACCCTCATCCACGCCTTCATCACTTCCCGTCTGGACTACTGCAATAGCCTCCTTTATGGTTCACCCTCAATAATCACCAATAAACTCCAATACATTCAGAACTCCGCTGCCCGTCTACTCACCCATTCCCGGACCCGTGACCACATCACCCCCGTCCTTTACAAGCTTCACTGGCTCCCCATCTCCCAGAGAATCCAATACAAAATCCTCGTCTTGACCTACAAAGCCCTCCATAACCTGGCCCTATCCTACCTGGCTGACCTCCTCTCCAGACACACTCCCCACCCGCAACCTCCGCTCTGCTGGTACCAACCTCCTGACCCCCCCCCCCCCCCCCCCCATCCGGACCAAATTCAGATCCTGGGGGGACAGGGCTTTCTCCATCGCTGCTCCCACCCTCTGGAACTCACTACCTCACACCATCAGAGACTCCTCCTCACTCACCACATTCAAAACATCACTCAAGACCCACCTGTTCAACACTGCATTCAACATTTAACCCACAGCATCTAACCCCTGACTATCTCCTCTCCTTCTCCCTCCTTTGTGCTTTGAATATTTCCCTATTGATTCTTCTTTTTTGCAATTGTTTTTATGTTTTGCTATGCATTATGTTTTGCACTCTGTCAAAGCGTCTTTGGGCTTCCTGAAAAGCGCTATACAAAATAAATGCATTATTATTATTATTATAATATGTTAAATAAGCTGGTGTAAAAGACGCTGCAGCAAGGGTGGTAAACTACCGGATTTTTAAACTACATTTAAAATCTTTATTTTATTTCTATTCCATTATATATTTGAACACTGTAGAACACAACTAGCCTTTTTGCCACTTTCAAAACCCTTCTGTTTAGCAGTATTTGGAAAAAATATTACGGCATTTTAAACCATCTCAACCAATCAAATTTCCAGCTTGCAGATCACGTCCTTATTTTCTGAAGACTGCGCAGGGTAAGGTGTTCCATGAACTCTCAAGTTTACTTTCTATTTTTGACCTTGGCTGGTACCACATTATTTAACTAAGCAATATCAAATTCACCAGATTCTAAACAGCAAAAGGACTGTTTCTCAGATCAATTGCTCTTGCATTAAACAGCAAGTACTACTCAGATTTTCGATCAAAGCTCTCCCGACTTAAGTGGCAATCCATTTAATCCCCGAATGAAAACGCTCTGTCTGAGAGTACTCTGTGAATGTCAAAGGTCATTATTTTCTCTCCTGCTGATTCGCCCCTGCATCTATTAAAAAAGGTACAAGAAGGAACTTAGCATGCTGTGGCCCACTGATTATAATGCACTGAATAATAAAACTATGATAATAAATAAACACGAGTCAGGGGCCAAATAATTCCCATTCTTCCCTGCTGCCCAGATTCGCCAGGGCAGTGTGGGCATGGTCAGAGTGCCGATTGGTCCCCATGGTCTTGTCTCTCTTTCTTTCTTTCTTTCTTTCTTTCTTTCTCTCTCTCTCTCTCTCTCTCTCTCTCTCTCTCTCTCTCTCTCTCTCTCTCTCTCTCCCTCTCCCTCTCCCTCTCCCTCTCCCCCTCTCTCTGCCTCGCCATCTCTCTCTGCCTCTCCCTCCCTCTCCCTCCCTCTCCCTCCCTCTCCCTCCCTCTCCCTCTCTCTGCCTCTTCCTCTCTCCCTTTCCCCCTCTCTCTGCCTCCCCCTTCTCTTCCCCTCTCTCTCCCTCCCTCTCCCTCTCCCTCCCTCTCTCTCCCTCTCCCTCTCCCTCTCTCCCCCTCTCCCTCTACACCATCCTGGATGTGGGGATCTCTCGGTCACTCCTGCAAGATGGATCAGCTGTGTCTGTGCCACGGACCTGTTCAAGAGAACTAACTGTCTGGGGCTATACAACAACAATTATTGTAATGCACCAAATAATAAAACTTTTATAATGCACAACTATCGGGGATGCCTCTTCGTGGTGGTTGTACCTCCCCTGTCCCCCCCCCCCCCCCCCCTCCTCCCAACCACAAGTTGGGGGCCAAATCTTTCCCGTTCTTCCCTGCTGCCCGGATTTATCCGGGTGGCGTTGTCACGGTCAGAAAGCCAATTGGTCCCCATGGACCAGCCCTTCTCTTCCCTTCCCTTCTCTTCTCTTGTCTTCTCTTCTCACTCTAACCCTAACTCTGTAGTGGCCATGACTTCGTGAAGGTGGGGGTACACTATCCTGGATGTGAGGGATCTCCGTGCTGCAGACTTGGTCTAGAGAACTGTCCTGGACTATACAACAACAACAACAACAACAACAACACCTATTATAACGCACGAATAACCCTAAATTGTCAAATTATATTCAAAATTTGGAAAATGGAGTAACAGCTTCAAAAGATCATTGTTGTTTAACAGCCTGTTTAACGTCAGTGGTCACCCTGTGTTAAGGTAACTGGCCTAATATTCAATAAGTTGTGGGTTTAAACCTGGCAGAGGATAGAAATATTAAGGATTTGGATTGTTGAGCTTCTAGTAACGCAAGCTACACTCAGGGGAATTACCAAGTCCTCGATGCATTGTGAGTTAAAACCCAAGCGGTCAAGAATGACCTTAAAGGATCTAATTTTCTGACAGTTGGCAGTTTACATGTTGGTGCCGCTGACATTAAGCTCTTCCAGGGCAATGTTTGATACCTTCAAAAAGCTAGTGCTACCCACATCCCCTGAAGTGAATCTTGTCGAATTAAATATTTTAGGCCAATCAGTTAGATCCAATAAAATGAAACTTTGATGGCATTCATGCATTGTTTCCAAAGAAACGTAACGCAGTTTGTGCCCGATACACCATGCACTTTATATAGTAAATGAACCCTAAATTTACAAGTAGATATTCCACCCTCCCCCTTCAGGTCTTTCTTATACACAAGGAACCTTCGTGCAGAAGGAGGCCATTTCGCCCATCATACCTGCGCTGCACCAACCCCAGGATCATCATCCATCCACACAAGCCAATATACATCACCATCAGACCCCCTCACAATCGCCCCCTTTCCAATGAATAAAGCCCTGTCTCCTTCAAACAATCCTTTTTTAAAATTATTTTTAGATGACATATCACCTGCCACAAAGCCTTAAAGGCCACTCGACGTGGAGGCTAAAAATATATAGTCTAGCTAGCCTAGCTAGCTAGCTCATAGCTTAGTCGAGCTAGGCCCGGAATCAATATCGTACATCGACACTATGCCTGCTCTATGGCAGATATGTCCTTCCTCAGATGTGACGACCAAAATGGTGCGCAATATTATAGATGAGATCCCACTAAGTTCTTATAGAGGGGTTCTCCTACCCCCATCATTCTCCTTTGTGACACTCTCCAAAACTGCCCCCTGCATTATGTAATCTCTATTTTTATTATTCTTACCCATTCCCAACACCTTAAGCAATTGGTTCTTTCTGTCTATCTTATCAGTTTATGATCGAGGATTGCAAAACTCGTTCCGGTCACTTGACCGGAAGTGTGTCAAAATGGCGGACTTATCAAGTTCCTTCGAAAATCTTTTTCTCCAGATCCATCAGTCAGAATGCTACCAAATTTGGGTTACAGCATTAGGCCAAGGACAGGATGTTACATTGTGGACGTAATGCCAATCACGTGACCGGAAGTATGCCAAAATGGCGGACTTAATAAATTCCTACAAAAATCATTTTCTCCAGACCCATCAGTCAGAATGCCACCAAATTTGGGTTACAGCATTAGGCCAGGGCCCAGATAAGCTACAGGCCCAGTGATCCTATTTTTTTGAAAAGGAATCGGGAGGGGATTACACATGTTCTAAATCACTTTCGGGATGAGGGAGAGCTAATAGACGTGGCAATAAACCTTCCATAATCAAATATATTGTTGGAGAAGTGCCCATTTTTATTTGTACGTTTGGTTAAATTTGTCATGATAATTCCGTTAATAACGTGAAGATTACATTATTGGGCCACACAGAGTACGGGTTAGATGGCCAACAGGTGGTATTGTGCTTTGTAGTCAGTTATCAATTTATTCCAGACTTCTGCCCGCCACCTGCATGGGGAGGACTGGACATTTGAATCTTAATTTGCATGGTCAATGCCTACGACTTGTTCGAACTAGTGATTTCTCCAGCCGACCCGTCTAATTGGCAGGCTAGATGAAAAGCGTGCTGGTTGGCAGTCCCAAAGAACACATTAAAGACGTCAATGTCTTCCGGCTGAAATGTTGTTTTCTCTATTGGCTCCGAGATCCAGGAAGGAGGGAAAAAACTCCAAAATCAATTTGCTGATCCAGCGATTTCCTCGCAGCCACTTAAGGGTGTGAAATTAATACCCTGCAGAGGGGTCATGTACAAGACTAATGCGAGATGCAAGTGAGCTCTGTTATGCTGCCCCTTGAGTTTTGTCTCATCTCAAGTAATTACTTGGCTGCCTCGGCAGCAAATATCGTGGGAACAATGTGGTAATGCAGCTCACCTTATCCTGCCATGCAATCACAGCATGTCTACTATATTATACCACCTCTTCCAGGCACATTTATTCATGCATTATAAATTCATAACCTAAAAAGATAAATGACATCTCACCTTTGCTTTGAGGTTGTGATCATAGAAAAGTTTCCCAATGTTGTGATAATGTTAATTTACAACTTTGTACAACATCAGTACTTAATCTTTCAGAGGTATCCTCCGCATAGAGGTTGTGTCATTTTTGCTCAGGGTGGAGAAGATGGTTCCTCATCTGGACAACACAAGTGATACTTCATTTCAATGCTGGCCCAATGAATTACTCTTCTCCACAAAATACAACGATATATTCCACATCCGTGAATGTGAGTATAAAGGACAGCTGGATTACTAGCCCACTCTCCCACTCTCTCTCTCTCTGCAAAGTACACCAATTGTGGGCCACCTTCCTGTTATATGGGCCGCATTCGCACAACTTACTTCCTGTGTAACCATTCAAAAAATGTTTTATATCTGTTTATCTGACAGCAGTGCAATGCAAATCAATATGCTGTAATACCTCTCTTTTACAGTGCCTTCAGAAAGTATTCACATCCCTTCACTTTTTTCACATTTTGTGGTGTTACAGGTTGAATTGAAAATGGATTAAATTCAAAGTTTTTGTCACCAAACTACACATAATACCCCATAATGACAAAGTGAAAACATGTTTTTAGAAATTCTTACAAATTTATTGAAATTTAAATGCAGAAATATATAATTTACATAAATAATTCAACCCCCTGAGTCAATATTTCATAAAAGCACCGTTGGCAGCGATAACAGCTTCAAATCTTCATGCGTATGTCTATCAGCTTTGCACATCTGGATTTGGGGGGGTTTCTCCTATTCTTCCTTGCAGATTTGCTCAAGCTCTGTCAAGTTGGATGAGAAGCGTCGGTGAACAGCAATTTTCAAGTCTTTCCACAGATTCTCAATGGGATTCAAGTTTGGGCTTTGGCTGGGCCACTCAAGGACTTTCACATTCTTGTTTCACATTCTTGTTTCATGTTCTTGTTTCACGTTCTTGTTCAGTTCTTGTTTCACATTCTTGTTCAGTCCTTGTTTTGAAGCCATTCCAGTGTTGCTTTGGCTATATGATTGGGGTCATTGTCCTGTTGGAACATAAATATTCGCCACAGTCTAAAATCTTTTGTACTCTGAAGCAGGTTCTCCTCAAGGTTTTGCCTGTATTTGGCTCCATTCACAATTTAATCTATCCTTACAAGTCTCCTCGTCCATGCCACTGAAAAGTGTCCCCAAAGTCTCCCAGTCCCTGCCACTGAAAATAATCCCCATAGCATGATGCTGCCATCACCATGCTTCATGGTAGGGATGTTGTTCGATGGGTGATGTGATGAGCTGTGCTCGGTTTCTGCCAGACATAGCGCTTTGTATTCAGGCCAAAGAGTTCAATTTTCGTCTCATCAGACCACAGAATCTTTTGCCTCATGCTCTCAGTCTTTCATGTGCCTTTTTGCAAACTCCAGGTGTGCTGTCATGTGCCTTTTTCTCAGGAGTGGGTTCTGTCTGGCCACTCTCCCATAAAGCCGAGATTTGTGAAGTGCTGCAGAGACTGTTGTCCTTCTAGCAGGTTCTCCCATCTCAGCCAATGAACTCTGTAGTTCCGCCAGAGTGGCCAATGGGTTCTTGGTCACCCCCCTGACTAAGGTCCTTCTTGCCCGGTTGCTCAGTTTGGTCAGACGGCCAGCTCTAGGTAGAATCTGGGTAGTTCCATATTCTTTCAATTTCCTAATGATGGAGCTCACTGTGATCTTGGGTACTTTCAATACTCTAGAAAATGTTTTATACCTTTCCCCAGATCTATGCCACTTAATTGGACTTCATGGTAGAGTTTCTGCTCTGACAACTACGGGTCCTTGTATAGATAGGTAGGTGTGTTTCTTTCTACATCATGTTGAATCAATTGAATTGGCCAAAGACAGGCTCCAATCAAGTTGTAGAGACATCTCAAAGATGACTAAAGGAAATTGGATGCACCTGAGCTCAATTTGGAGTGTCATAGCAAAGGGGTTGAATATTTATTGACTCGAGACATTTCAGCTTTTCATTTTTAATCATTTTGCAAAAATTTGTTTAAAAAATAAAATAAATAAAAATAAATAATAATTCCACGTTGACCTTTTTGGGGTATTATGTGTAGATTAGTGACAAAAACATCTCAATTTAATCCATTTTAAATTCAGCCCATAACAACAAAATGTGAAAAAGTCAAGGGGTGTGAATACTTTCTGAATGCACTGTGTACACTGTCAAATGTCTTGCAAGCACATTTAAATGAGCAAACTAAGTCCAAGGATCTTAACTGTTAAAATGTTTCTGGTTTGACACTTACATAAAGTGTGAGATCGGGTGATTTCCTTTGTACGAGGCAGTTGTTGTTTTTTAATAGGATTGTCACTTGGGCCACAGCGGTATGCTGATTGGGCCGCCTGCAGCCCGCGGGTTGAGAACCACTGGTGCAGAACATAAAGTATTAGGATAGTACACCCACATCTGAAATTAAACTTCCCAATTGGTGCGCATTTTCACGCACTGCAAAGCAACCTCGGCTTTATAAAGGTATGAAACTCAGTTGCAATCAGGATGTCACTAGATAAAGAGCTGGTCGACCTTCACTACGGAATGGTTGTTCAGTGCCTTGGGTTCCAAACTAATTGCAACACTTCGTTAACACTGCGCCTTCCAAAAAAGGAATTCAGGAATTTAAGACAATAATTCATATCAAGGTTGCGAATTGGAATGGCCTTGGCCCAAAATTACTGCAGACATCAGGAAATGAGAACCTGATGGTTCGTTCAATATTTCACCTTTTACCGATAACAAGTTGGTGCCGTGTTCCTGACAGTGTCCAAAACTCCTCGTTTCCAAAGGTGGGCCGACATCCTATCAGCAATTGAATAAATTACTATGGCATAATTACCCCACATGCGCGAAGCGAAAAGCGGTGTTAAGGGATTGGTTCACTTTGTCTGTCTACAAACGTCAGTTTTGTGATCGAGGAACTGCTCAATTTCAATTTTTTGTTATATTTTGAACACAAATCAGAGAATGAACCTGTAGTTTAGCAGTACCAATCGCGTATGCGCCGAGGAGTGAGATAATATTTTAATCCGTCTGCATGTCTGGCAGTCAAACAAAAAATTGAAAATCCAAAGTGGAAACTTACTGTTTGTGAGGACGTAATAAAGGACACAAATAATGGGCACAAATAACGAATGTACGAGTAACATGTTAAATAAGGTGGTGTAAAAGACGCTGCAACAATGGCGGTAAATTTCGAGATTTTTTTTTTTTCGACAGCGTTTAAAATCTTTATTTATTTCAATTGAATTATATAGTTGAACACTGCATAACACTAATCGCCTTCCTGCCACTTCCATAAACCTTCCGTTTAGCAGTACTTGGATAAAATATTACGCATCTTACGTCATCACGACCAATTAAAATTGCCACCAGTAGACCCTTGTTTCTCAAGGCTGCGTGGGGTAAGGTGTTCTATGAACTCCCTAGTTATTTATTCAATTGTTGCAAAAATAATCTTTTTTTTTATTATTTAAACATTGAGGAAGCCACCAAAGTTAAGTTCACAAAGTTCTGTTCTCAGTTATTCAGTTACCCCTCTTGATGCAACTCATTTATAAAGAACCTCTTAAAAATAAAATAGTAGCGGCAATTAAGTTTCGCATAACAATTGTAGTTGAATGTTTCTTAGTGAAAACTCTTGGTAGAAGTGACCCTTGAACTGAAAAAAGATGAAAGTGAAGAGCACAATATTTGTGGCAGAATAAGGAGGTTGTATAACTGAAAGACCTTTCCCTTAATGGGTTAACATCATTAAGGAAAGGGTCTTTTACTCAGAGAGTAATTAATGCATGGATCGGTTTTCCTGGAAGGGTAATGGGAGTAGACACGGTAAATCGGTTTAAACTGGAACTGGAGATGTCCTGAGAAGCACTGGGGATAGAAGGGTATCTGATGGCCTCCTACATTGAATGTCCTTCTATTTGCTTGTACAATCATACCTCATAATGGGAATTTAGATGCATTAAAGTTGTACTTATGTGGGTCTAGCAGGAGCACCCGGCGTTGCTCGGTGATGTTCTAATCCTGTTGGCATTTTGAAGAAATCAATATTTTGGGGGGCTAAAACACTTCCCTACACCCAATGAAGGAAAATTTATGTTTAATACTATATTATTACAAACACGTGCACAATAATTGGGGATAATTTAATATTACCTTTCACATAGCTACAAGGGCTCATGCACTATAGAGCTTTTTTTTTTAATGCAGAATTTTTTTTTACAAATTTTCTAATTTTATTTTGCCTAAAACACTCCTCGGCACTCATTGATGAACCTCTGAAAGTTTGACGAAGATCTGTTCAGCCATCTCTGAGAAACATGGCAACAGACACAGACAGCTCTCATAGAATAGATTCCACGCCTGGTGTTGGCTTAATGGTTAAGGTGGCTGGTCAAATATCTTAGGGTCTTGAGTTTGAGCCCCTGTCCTCCCGTTACATAACACCAGGTGTGTTGACTCAGCCTGTCATCCTTCCACGGTCGGCATAATGAGTACCATCTGACTGGAAGCAGGGGGGCACTGCATCAGCAGCACAGCCACACTCCCAGAAATGATGCAACCAGCAGCCACAGGTTGCACATGAAATAATAACAAGTGGGATTATACATTTGCACAAGTTGGTGAAACAATTAACGGTGTCATGTACTCGTTTGGAATGAGGAATTATTATCACAACAAACAAACACGAGTTACGCAAATGCTTGCGATCTGTGCCAGAAACAGTTATTGATCTTTTAAAAAGGAAAAATAATGTCTGTTCCCACTCGGCTCATTTTTAGCATATTGAAAATCTATCGGTATTTTGAATCCTAAATTGCATGTTAAAGACTACGTGGAAATGTGGAAAAGACTATTAGAAACTGGTCTGGATGTGTTTTCCTACTGGAATAATGTTGACTTGCATTGGCTGTATTTTTGTGCTTTTTTCTCAACAGTTTGGCCTTCGTGATGCCTTAAATGAAATAATGTGCTGCATGGATCATTGACTATTCCAAAGAAAGTTGGGGGAGCCAAAGGGGGTAATTTAACATTTTAACAAAATAAGGTAGGAGAACTGTAGTCCCACAATGAATGGTAGATCCGTGCCAGGTTTTCATTGACCTTCAAGCAGCAAAAAGATAGAATACGCAAACGAGGAACATTTGAATTTTTTTTAATGCCAAGAAGAACTTTTTATAAATGAATTTAAAGTGAAATTTGCACAAAGTCATGGGTTTCATTTGATCGCCATACGCAAACGCTTTTGGTCCTTTTTTTGGTTCTATATATATATATACACAACAACAACAACAACATGCATTTTAAGGCCATTTTCCCTGCGAGAGCGGGGGTTAGCCTTGCGGGCCCCATGACAATCTTCTCCATTTTGCCCCATTTTCTGCATCTCTCCTTGTTAACCCCCTTGCCCGCATTTCTTCAACCAAGTCTTTCTCGGTCTTCCCCGTCCTCTACTTCCTTCTACATTCATTTCCATCACTCTTCTCAACCAGTCACTTTCATCCTTCCTCAACACATGACCAAACCACCTCAACCTGTTCCTCTTCACAGCATCAATCACAGGCTCTATTCCCATCATCTTTCGCAATTCATCATTTGTCTTCCTCTCCCTTAACGATACTCCGCACATCCACTGAACCATTCGCATTTCCACCCTTTCCAGCCTTCATTGCTGCTCTACGTTCATTACCCATGTCTCGCTCCCATAAATCATAACACTTCTCACACATGCAGCATACACCTTTCCCTTCAGCTTCAACGACACTCCCCTCCTCATCAAGACGCCACTCAGTTCCCGAAACTTCTTCCATGCACATCTCACTCGAGCAACCGTTGCTGAGTCTGATCCACCTTCTCCATTCAGCATGTCTCCGAGGTAGCAAAATGTTTTCACACCTTCCAGCTTCACGCCGTCTCCAAGATCCAACTCAACATTTCCTCCATCTGCAGCTCCCTCTGTGCACACCTTACATTTGAATGTAGCTGCCACACTGATTAATGACCCTCTCAGACCACTACATTTTTGATGAAACCACTCAGCGCACATTGTACATTGAATGGAGTTCACTCCGACACCCTTCCTGCACACAGCACATGGCCACTTCCCAGTTCTTTCCACCTCACCACATGCTTTACCACTTGCCATCACCTTCCTCTTTCCGATATTCACCTTCAGACCTTTTGTCTCCATACATTCCTTCCACTTGTTCATCTTTTCCTTCAGTCCATCCATACTTTCCGCAATCAACACCAGATCATCTGCATACAACAACTCTCATGGTAAACCCTCCTTTACGTTGTGAGCCAGCACCTCCATCACAGCTACAAATAGTAGTGGACTTAGTACCGACCCCTGATGCACTCCCACCTTCACCTCAAACTCACCACTGTTCCCATCCTTCGTCCTTACAGCTGTGCGTGCTCTTTTGTACATTGCCATCACCACTTTGATCAACCATTCCTCCACTCCTAACTTCCTCAATGCCCATGTCAATACTTCACGTGGAACCCTATCGGATGCTTTCTCCAGATCAACAAACCCAAGAAACAACTTCTTCCTCTTCTCCATGTACTTCTCCTGCAACTGCCTCACAATAAAGAGCGTGTCTGTCGTTCCTCTTCCTGGCATAAATCCAAACTGCATTTCGTCGATCTTCACCTTCTTCCTTATCCTCCTCTCCAACACCCTTTCCAATACCTTCATTCCATGCTCCAATAACTTTATCGCTCGGTACGAGCCACACTCCAGAGGGTCACCTTTCCCCTTGTATAGAGGGACGTGGGTACTCAGTTCCCAATTCACTGGAATGCGGCCTTCTTTCACCACCAGATTACAGATCTCTGTCATTCTCTTCACACCCCAACTTCCTACTGCCTTCAACATATCTCCCATATATATATGTTCTTAGATATATATGTTCTTCAACATAAATATATGTTCTTCAACATATATATATGTTCTTGTGAAATGGTCATCTTTTTTCATCACAGGCTTTTTGTTAACTCCGACACCAAAGGTGGATAGATGATGTCTTCACCTTTGTCTGTGTCTGTCTGTTTGTCTGTTTCCTGTGAGCAGAATATCTCAAAAGGTTGTCGACTGATTCGGGCAAAATTTGGTGGAGAGGTTTTGTATGTGACAATGAAGAATTTATTCAATTTTGGTGAAGATCTGGATCTGAGAATTTTTCAAAGTGCTTCTTCAGCATTGAAAGATGGGGTGTATAGCACGCACGATATCTAAAACGGACGGATTTGGCCGAAACTTGGTGGACAGGTTAGGTGTGTGACAAGGAAGAACTGACACAATTTTGGTAAAGATTTGAAAATGGATACGAGGATTGTTTAATTTTTTAGTGATTCTTCATCATTGAGAAATGGGACCAAACACGATATATAGCATGATATTTCAAGAAGTTGTAGACCGATTATGACTAAACTTTGTGGATGAGTTGGTTCGAAGTCAAGAACAAGACGATTAGATTTTGGTTCATATCCGGATCCAGATCCAGCCTATCAGTGGATACAAAACGTAAACTCTTTAGCCTGGTGGAGGTATGTATATCTACCGAGTTCTGTTCCAGTTTCGTACTGTACTAAGCTTGAACACAAAGCTGAGAATGGAACTTTAAAAATACTTACATTGCCCCTCATTGGTCCACGTATCTCGTCATTTTGAAATGTCTGCTTTTCCTCTGCTCATTCTTCATTTAAATCGGGACCCTTTGGGCAATGGCATATACAGGATTGGTAGAATGGAGGTATAAAATGGCACAAGATAACATAACCAAAACAAAATCATAATTAGCCAAATGACCCTTTCAAGGACCAGTTGTTATTTGAACAACTTGAAGCAGCAAATGGTTTTCTATTTGTATAATAGTAGCAAAAGACATTTGTTCATTCAAATAATGATCTTTCAAATGCCAAATCAATTTTCGAGAGAATTTTACAAAGCATCTTGGTGGAATAAAATGAACACAAAAAATATTAATGCTGTCATAATAACAACCACAATGTTTTATTGAAATGAGATAAAATCTTCAAAAAGAAGGGAAAACCAATAGGAATATAAAGTGGGGAAACCTTGGATTTGACTGTAGATAATTTTGTTTTGGTGTACACGAAGAAAAGCGAGAACGCAGAATGGATCAGGATGAAACAGAACAAAAGGAACAGTGGAAAGAGAGGGGGCAGCAAGGCCACCAACAGCAGAGCCGAGGGACAAAATATACGGAGACGGACAAGCAAGGGATGCGGATAACAATGAGGGGTCGGGGAGGACAAGATGGAGGCAGAAGCAAACTCTCAGGAAAGAAAAACTTAAAATTTGGGACGGGGAAGGGGGATAATTTAATGGGGGTAGAAAAGATCATGGTTTTGGATGGGGATGGGATCCGAGATGGTGGTGAACATCTGTTTTGAAGACCTGGAGGGAAGAATGACATTGAAGAGAATGTAGAAGTTGAGATGCAGTTTTTAGAAGTTTGTTTTTCGGTCAATGATATTTTCGAATTTTATTTTGTAAATCGAGAACAGTATACCACATGATGTCAAGAGAATACTTTATGAATTCGGGTGTTATAGATTATTAAACTATATTGAGTAAGACCCTAATAACCTCTAGAGTAAGTAAGACCCTCTTTGAAGTTTCATCTGCCTCAAATATCCAACACTACATATCTTTGTGGATTATCATGTTTTTCTCCCGTTTGGGGTTTGCTTTTTACAATAGATCATCATAATACGTTAGCCTGGTGTTGGCTTCATGGTCAAGGGTGACTAACTTGAATTTGAACACCTGTCATGCCATTCAATAAACACCAGCTAGGTTGAGTTAATTTTCAAAAAAAAATTGAGCTAAAATTAAATTTTGAGACCTCAAGTGAACACCCAACGGGGGCATGAATCCCACGGAGGTCAAATCCAAAAATTGTTACATATTACATGCCTGTTATCCTCTCCGAGGTCAGCAAAATGAGTACCGGCTTACTGGTAACGGGGCACTGCATCAGCGGTGCGCGCTCCCCCCCCAATGATGCAACCAGCAGCCGCAACCTGCTCGTTAAGAATTGATGCAACCAGCAGATACTTAAGAAAATAACTTCGCAAACCACAAGATAATATGAAGAGGATATGGCCAAAATGTAACAGCCAAATACATTATGTAAGCATATAATGGGGTAAGGAGAAGGTTAGGACAAGTGGACCTTAGTAAGGAATATCATGAATGACAATTGGTGGAGGATGATGGTGAGATGGCAAACTTTAAAAAAAAAAAAATGTTTTGCTTCTACATTCACACAAGAACAGTCAGGGGAAATTCTAATGACAGAAAATATCTTTGAGGTGAGTAAGAACTTCTTGAGGAGATCCAAGAATGCAGGAAGTAAAGAAAGAGCTAGAAAAACAAAGGTATGATATAGGTGAGCCAGATAATATCCATCCAAGAGTTTGGATGGAGATAGCTGGTCAGATAAGCATGATGTTAACCGATATCTTCATTAGCTCCTTGGAGTGAGGACAGGTTTTGGAGGATTGGAGAGAAGCAAATGCAACAGCATTATTAAATAAAGGATCCAAAGAAGAATTGGAGAACTTTCGTTTGACTCAAGTTGTAAGGAAGGTGTCAAAGTCGTTAATCAAGGAGCGCATAGGGAACCAATTGAATAATTTCAAACTAATTAACAGCAGTCAGCATGGATTGTACGAGGTCAAATGTCAAATGGCAGAAAATGCAATTACGGGCATATTTTTAGTGAAACTTTGTTCAATCAACAATTAGGGGACGCATGTAATATTTAACGAATATTTCACGTTTTTGATTTCACCTCTGTGGGATTCATTTTCCTATTGGTGGTGACTCAGGATCTCAAAATTTGATTTTAACTCAAAAAAAATAGCAAATTAACTCAAAATTTGATCATTCCCGGTGGGACTTTTTCCATCTCAAACTTTGCTTTAGGTGGGAAGCATGGAGATTTGCGATGGCGCGTGTCTGTGCGTGTGTGTGTCTGTGCGTGTGCATGTGCGTGTCTGTGCATGTCTGTGTGTGTCTGTGTGTGTGCATGTGCGTGGCTGTGCATGTCTGTGCATGTGCGTGTCTGTGAGTGTGCATGTCTGTGCGTGTGCGTGTGTGTGTCTGTGCATGTGTGTGCGTGTGCATGTGCGTGTGTGTGTGTGTGTGTGTGTGTGTGTGTGTGTGCGTGTGCATGCGTGTGTGTGTGCTCGGGTCATAATTTTTTTTATCATTTGAGCTTTTGTCATTAGATTTTCAACAAAGCATTATTATGAGAATATGGAGAAGGAAAATTCATAATTTGGTTAGAAAGTCAAAAGTCAACGTCACATAAAATCGTCAATTTTCACCTGATTGACCTGTAATTTAAATAATTTCCATATTGGGTCACTGAATTGGTTCACCAATCAAAAGGTAGAAGCTGCAAGATCAATAGGTCAAAGGTCAAGGTTGCATAAAATCACCAATTTTCACCTGATTGACCTGTAATTTTAAGAATTTGCATATTACGTCACAGAATTGGTTCACCAATCAAAAGCTAGAAGCTGATTTTTTTTTTTTACATCTAAAGCTCAAAGTTCAGGCTGCACAAAATCATCAATTTTCATTTGGTATTTATTTTGTAACTGTTTTCGTTATTTTCAGCATACGGAAGAAGAAGACGTCTGAATACAAATGGACGTGGACAGAATTTGCATTTTCACATGCTTTCTGGTTGTATTTGCATTTCCTGTATGTGTATATTTTGACCATTAGTTCGTGACTATTTTGCACTTTTAAAAAACCAATTGAATAAACATGGAAACATTATCTTACTATAATTCACCAAATGTCTGTCTTCTGTCCATCTGTTCCCAGGTACCGCAAAAACGGCTTAACCGATTGTAACGAAATTTTCGTTGGGTAATCCTGGGACCCGCTGGAGTAAAATAGGCTATATTGTTTTTCCAATTTTTTTTTCCCAATTTTTCCAATTTCAAATTTTACAGTTTTTCCAAACACAATGGAATAATATTTACTGATATGAACAGTGATGTGACTTTTATTGAAATTCTACAAATACTGTTTAGATTTTGATGATTTGCGTGTGATATGATTCAACGGATGTTTATATGAATCGTTTAAAATAAAATAAAAACCCTTCAATTTCTGATATTTTGCCTTTTCATTTGGGCCTCCCAATTGAAGCCCCGCCCATAGGGCGGGTACTGTTGCTAGTTGCAATAATCTCACGAGCCGTATTTGAGGATGCAATTTGTAAAAATCATCACATAAGAGAGAAATACATAATCGGTGTCAGACAGCAAAGCTCACAGATATGCTCCTAAGTGGTGGGCTGGGATGAGAAAGGGGAGAGATAGAGTGATTGTACATTTAGCAAAGCCGGGCAGAACAATCATCAATACAGAGCAGGCTGGAATAAATGTGTCAGCGAGGAATGGTGGGGTAAGATTGCGGTGTGTGGAGCCCGTAAGTGCTTTGGACAGGAGCTTAACTGGTGCCAGAGCACGGGAGCACGTGGTGCTTAGGCAGGCGAGTGGGTTTGGTTGAAGAGGAGAGGGAAAATTAGAGCCCATTAATCTTGCTTCCTCTGATTAGCGTACTCTGCTGTGCTCCATTCTCCCAGCTTGTCTCCTTCGGAATTCAGATAGTTTACTGTGGAAATATAGGAGATGACATCACTGCAAATTGAAAAGTTTCTTCAAAATTATGCAAGTGTCGTCTTACTCTGAACCAACTTTGCCTTCAGTTTGTTAACCTCCTATAATGACAAATTAGAATTTGATTAAGTGTCTGACATGATGATACAGGGGTTGGCTTTTGAGCTGTCTGCTAGTCTGGGGTTTTGTATATCCAGTGTGGAGGTTCCTGAAGGAGCCAGAGCACAGAACGGAACGAAAAGAAGAGTGGAAGGAGTGGGGGAATGAGCACATGAACAGCAGAGTTGAGGGACAAAATAGAGGGAGACGTGGAGAAATAACGGATGTGCGGAAGAATGAGAGCAAGAGGAGGGCACTGATGGGGGTGAACAAGATGGATGCAGCCACAAACTCTCAATCATATAAGTGGAAGGAAAAACTGGAAACTTGGAAAGAGTTGTGCATGAGGAGGGTTCATTGGGGTAGAAAAATTCATGGTAGTGGATGGGGGATGACCTGAGATGGTGGTGAACAGCTGTCTTGAAGCTCTCGAGGGAAGAATAAGATTGAAGAGACTGAGGAAGTTGGAACCACAGGTGGAATGGGTGGCAGGGGGAGGAACGAATCAGTGGAGGTGAGCAGCGAGTAAGGATTTTGAGAGTTTCACGAGAAGGGGCTTACTGTGAGACCACGTGCGCTCTGCAAAAACCTGGCTGCCCTGAGAGTGGACACAAATTTTGGAGACTTTCTGGAAGGATCTGAGGTTTCTTTCCACCAAATATGCCTTCCATGAAGAGAAGGCAAGTGCCTCACTGCAGGATTCAGTGTACTATGGGCAGGAGAAAGGCATGATGACTAAAGACGAGAGGGACTTCATCTGTACATGAGAGAAAGCAGGTTTCTGTCGAAGAATTTCCAGGCTGAGTTAATATCAGGAGTGGCAGATAGAGGAGACCAGTCCTGAAATGCGATGGCAGCTTGCAGTCCCTGGCAATATTCCTGAGTGAGCTGCGAGACATGCCGGCATTTAGATGGATCTCGGAGAATCACCAGAGAGATGTCGACTCTCACAAGCACATGATCAGATGAACCAATTTGAGCAGAAGAAGAAGAGGAGACATCAGCAGGAAAGTTTGGCATTACCAAGTCCAGAAGGGAGGATTTGCCATTGGCAGAAATACGGGTCAGGAAGTTCACAGATCAAGT